>NC_091060.1:11612103-11913562 GCF_000393655.2 Nicotiana sylvestris
AAATTCTAGTTTTATGGCCCTACAACGTCAAAAAAGAGTAAAGATCGTGGCGAGGCAGTAACTAATGTTCTTTAGGACATTTTTTATGGTCCGGCAAGATATTAGGTAGACTAGTCCAGGGCTTGGGTCCATGCAGTAGGCGTGGGCTATAGCACACGAATATCTAGGCATCAGGCGGAATTCTAGTTTTACGACCCTGAAACGCCAACAAACGAGTTACGGTCATGGAGAGGTGGTGACTATTGTTCTTAGTTCATTTTTGATGGGCTGGCAAAATATTAGGTGGTCCGGCTCTAGACGCCCAGGCCCATGCAAGAAGCATAGGCTATAGCATACGAAAATCTGAGAATCGGGAGGAATTCCAGTTTTATGGCTCTAAAAAGCCAGAAAACGACTAACAATCATGGGTAGGTGGTGAATATTATTACTTAGGTCATTTTTTATGGGCCGGTAAAATTTTAAGTGGTCTGGGTCTGGACGCCCGGGCCCATGCAGGAGGCGCGAGCTATAGCACACGAAAATCTAAAAATCGGACGGGATTCTTATTTTAAGGTCCAAAAAAGTCAAAACACGATTAAGAGTCAGGGAGAAGCGGAGACTATTTTTCCTTAGGTCATTTTTATTGGGCAGGAACAAGTTTAAGTGGTACGGGTCCAGACGCCGTGGCCCATGTAGGAGGCGTGAGCTATAGCGCACGAAAATCTGGGAATCGAGAGGAATTCAAGTTTTATGGCCCTAAAATTTCAAACAATGACTAAAGGTCATGTAGAGGTGGTGACTATTGTTCCTTAGGTCATTTTTGATGGGCCGAAAAACTTTTAGGTGCTTCGGGTCCGGATACCCGAGCGCATGAAAATCGGAGAATCAGGCGAAATTCTAGTCTTATGGTCCAAAAATGCCAAAACACAAGAAAGAATCAGGGAGAGGCAGTGACTATTGTTCTGTAGCTCATTTTTTATGGGCCGGCAAAATTTAAGGCAGTCCAGGTCCGAACGCCCGGGCCCATGCATGAGGCATGGACTATAGCATATAAAAATTAGGGAATTGAGCGGAATTCTAGTTTTACGATTCTATAACGCAAAAAAACGAGTAATGATCATGGCGAGGCAGTGACTATTATTCCTTAGGTCATTTTTGATTGGCCGACAAAATTTTAGGCAGTCCAGGTCTAGATGGCGGGGTCCATGTAGGAGGCGTGGGCTACAGCATACAAAAATTTAGAATCGAGCAGAATTTTAATTTTATGGCCCTAAAATGCAAAAAATAAAACGAGGACCGGTCATGGAGAGGTAGTGACTATTGTTACTTAGGTCATTTTTTATGAGACGGTGATCCGGTTCCGGACGCCCGGGCCCACTCAAGAGGCATGAGCTATAGTACACGAAAAATTGGGAATCAAGCAGAACTCTAGTTTTACTTCCCCAAAACACCAAAAAATGAGTAACAGTCATGGCGAGGTGGTGACTATTGTACCTTAAGTCGTTTTTGATGGGCTGGCCAAAATATTAGGCGGACCAGCACTGGACGTCGAGGCCCATGTAGGAGGCATAGGCTGGCTCACGAAAATTTTGAAATCGGTCGGAATTCCAGTTTTATAGTCCTAAATGTCAAAATACGGCTAACGGTCATGGAGAGGAAGTGACTACTGTTCCTTAGGTAGTCTTTTATGGGCCAAAAAATATTAGGAGGTCCGGGTCCGGACTCCCTGGCCCATGTAGGAGCAGCGGGCTATAGCACATGAAAATCTGAAAACTAGGAGGAATTCTAGTTTTATGGCCCTAAAACGCCAATAAATGACTAACAGTCATGGAGAGGCGATGACTATTGTTCCTTAGATCATTTTTGATGGGACAGAAAAATTTTAGGTGGTCCAGGTCTGAACGCCCGGGCCCATACGGGAGGCATGAGCTAAAGCATACGAAGATTTAGGAATCGGGCGGAATTCTAGTTTTATGGTCCTTAAATGGAAAACAACGAGTAATGGTCATAGAGAAGCAGAGACTATTGTTTCTTAGGTCGTTTTTTGATGTTCTGGCAAAATTTTAGGCGGTCCGAGACTGGGCGCTAGGGCCCATGCAAGAGGTGTGGGCTGTAGCTCACGTAAATCAGAGAATTAGGCGGAATTATAGTTTTATGACCCTAAAACGCAAAAACAAATGAGTATCGGTCATGGCGAGGCAGTGACTGTTGTTCCTTAATTCATTTTTGATGGTCCGGCTAAAAATTTAATCGGTTCGGATCCGGCTTCGGGGCCCTTGCAGGTGGCGTGGGCTATAACCACGAACATCACGGAATCAGGCGGATTTCCAGTTTTATGGCCCTAAAACGCCAAAAAAAAGAGAAACAGTCATGTCGAGGCAGTGACTAATGTCGCACCTCCTTTTCCGCTCCCGCGAGGGTACAAGGGAGTTTTCTCCAATTGAAGGACAGTCGAAACGGGATTTGTTTGTTTGTTTCAGAGTCACCACTTGGGAATTTTAAGGCGTCCCAAGTCACCAATTTTAATCCCTGAATCGAGGAGAATATGACTCTGTTTATTATTCTGCGAACCAGAAATCCTGAGTAAGGAATTCTGTTAATCCGGAAGAAGGTGTTAGGCATTTCCGAATTCCGTGGTTCTAGCACGGTCGCTTAACTGTTTTTATTCTTGGCTTAATTATCTCGATTTTACATTTTTATTGCATGATTTTGTTACCGCTTCTGTTTAGATTGTTTATAATTAAAGACCCTTCTTCGAATCGAATTCACGCATACGTGTATCCGTTTTATATATTATATATATTTTAACGTGAAAAATCGTGTCACGCGTACGTATACACAATGATATTGATAATATAATAATTATTATTTTTTTTCGAAATTTTTTTATTATAAAAAAAAAAGACTAGTTCGAAATTGTGCTTAAAATAAAATTAAGAACGTTCGTCGCTCTTGTATAATTAAATATTGAACCGCACATCTCGAGTTATATGAAATTAATATTGATATTCTCCGAAGAGCCCCCTTTTTATTAAAAATTTGCTCGAAATTGCGCGAACGCATAATCCGAATTGCCTTTAGAAGTATAATCAAGTCACGCGAACGCATCCTTAATTATGCAAATATTCTTGACAGTAATATAAATTTTCCATAAATTGTTGAATGTTAACCGCAAATTATATTTTTTGCGTAAGAATTATATTTCTCCAAGCCATTCAAATTTAAAAGGGTAAAAATAAACGTGGGATTAATAATACCATTTTTCCGTAAATACAATATATGCATACCCAAAAAATGAATTGCATATAAAACTAGGAAAGAGAATTAATTTGATAAACAAACTAATAGTTTTCGAAGAAATTATATCTCCTTCTCATCTACTTGTTTTTAGTCCAAAGTTATAATGGTTTGGTTAATGTTTGCAATGGAAGATAAGAGTCAAGTTGATAAGAAAAAAGAAATATTACAAACTGATTCAATAAAATTGCTTTATATACAACGTAGTTGTTCGTCGGAACCATTCATAATATTTTAACGTCGTAACAAGCTAATCAATTCGTCGGAACCATTCATAATATTTTAACGTCGTAACAAGCTAATCAATTCACCTTTCTTATGGTTATACATATACCCGTTATCTTACCATATATGAAAAAAATACAATCAACATCATTTTAACCTTATTCAACAACAGAGGTTAGAATGTAGTTTTCTTGATATTTCTATTCTACTTTACATTTAGCTAACAATGTTACGGGATGTAATCAATGGCCCATTTTTATGTCATATTCCCTATTTTGACAGTTCAAATATAACTATACTAATGAGATTTCGAAATGGACAATATTATTACAAAACTTATGCAAACTTTTTAAAAAGAAAACGATTAGATAATAGTCTTCATGTCAAGCATACTACTTTGTTAACCAACTGAAACAAACTGAAATTTAAACTAATAAAATTTAAATGAGTAGAAGACATCCTTATAATTCCAAACTTCATTTACTTGCCATGTTGAAGCTTTTCATGACATGAATTTACAGATATGTACCTGATATTGGAAGCAAAAGAAAATGATGATGAGAATCAGCAGCAATAATAACAGTACAATAGCAACAACTGCCCAGCAACAGTAACAACCCAGTAACAGACCGGTGGAGTAGTAATCCCAAAAACAAAAGCTTTAAGCTTTAAATGAAACAACAACCATTAATACTAATTTCAAACAAAGAAAGAAAGCAGTAGATTTTTTTTAGTTTTATTTTTATTTTGAAAGCTTAAATATTTTTTGGAATTTTTCTCTCTTCTATTCTCTGTCCGTTTTTTTTTCTCTATCTGTGTGTGTATTTTTTCTCGTATCTTTTCCGTTCTCTCTATTTCTGTTCTTGTCTTGTGTTCAAGACTTCATATATATATATATAATCCCATCCCATAAATCTTTTAATCAATTAAATCAATACCTTTTCTCTACCCAACCCATTATCTTTCCACTCATCCCCATTACATTAAATAAATATATCACACCACCCCATTATATTTTGTCCCCCATGCTTCATTTAAAATAATGCAAGATTCCCCCTTTAAATTAAATCTTGTCCCCCCTTTATATTAAACAACTATATCACAACCCACCCCATTTCATTTTGTCCCCCATGCTTCAAATAAACAATTTCAAAATGTACAATTCCTAAACTACCCCTCACGACCTTACTGAAATTACCAAACTACCCCTGAACGTACTACAAATTTACCAAACTACCCATCAGCTATAACACATCAATTAATCAAACTTAACCAAAATATAGACAATATGATCAATTTCTAACAATGTTCAAACAACAATATGAACACGGATGAACATCATAACAACAATATCACATGAACACGATTTTAACAACATTTCAACAACAAATCACATGAACACAAATTGAACAACAAAGAACAACTAAAATTTGATTGAACAATATTTTAGCAACAAACAATCCTATTTTCGGATTCAACAACTACAACAAACAAGTATATTTAGATTTCTAACTTCAATCATATTGAACTTAAAATCAACTACTCTAACAACATTACAACAACAATTCCTATATTAAACTTTATGAGACAAATTCAAGAAATAATCACAAATGGTAAACAAGAAATCAAACTATACACATTTCGGATTCAAAATCAAACAAACATAATATGAACATGAATTAAATCTAAAAATAAAAACGACGGATTCAAATGACTAAAACCAACATACTTCCCTTATTACAACTAAATTCTTTTAGGCAAATGACAAAACAAAAACTAAGAAGAAACAATTATGAATTTAAACTTGAACTTAACAATATTAACAATTTCCGGAAAATACATCAAATATATGAAACAAATTGAAGAAACAATTAATTAAATTTCAATTTGAATCTAACAAATATTAAACTAACAAATATTCACTTAAACAATAATACAAACATGAAATAAACATGAAAACAACTAATTAAACTTCTATTTTGAAATCTGAAAATTAATTTTAACAAAGCACATGAACATGAACAAACTAGAAAAACGATTTCAACGATGAACAACGAACAAAACAAGAATCAAATATTTAACGATTTTAACTTTGAGAAATATAAAAACGAAAATGGACAAAATAAAATTCAAAACTACTAACCGGATTGAAACGACGAACGACTAACCAACGACGAACTCGAACTTAAGGAGTTGGCTGAAACAACATCGAAGCAGTAGCAATGGAGGTTAAGGAGAAACAGCGGCAACATCCGTTCGGAGCAGCCATGGCTGCTCGTCGCAGCTGGACACGGGCAGTAGTTGACGCGGCAGAACAGGAGCAGCTGGTCGACCATGGCAGCATGAAGCAGAAGCTCGCAGCTAGCAACAATGGCGAGGAGCTGGAGCCGCAACCTTGCACAGTTGAAGCAAGTTCGAGCAGCAGCAACGACAACTACGGCGGAGGAGCAGCTGGTCGTCTACTGCTGCTGCGTTCAGCAGCTTATGGAGAAAATGGAGCAGCAGTTCGGGAAGCCATGGACGACGCAGAGGCAGCAAGACGAAGCAACAAACATGGCGTTATGGCCATGGCGATGGGTCAACGACGAAGACGCAGCCATGGACGAGCCTTTTGAGCTTGACATGGAGAAGATGGGCTTCTTGGTGGTGTGTGTGCTTGTGTCGAAGGAGACGAAGTTGCTGGAGCTTAAGGGGGAAGCCATGGATGAGCTTTGGAAAAACTTGGAGAAGAAGAAGCAAAAGTGGGGGGGGGGGCGGATGACTTAGGTCTTTTTAGGGTTTTTCTTTTTTTTTTTTGTTTTGTGTTGTTTGTAAGACAATAGGGTGTTGGGTTATGGACTGGGTCGACCCAGTTCGAAATGGACTGGGTCGTAGGGAAGATTGGGCCATTTTTTGGGCCTGTGGCTTGAAATCGAAGAAGAGGCCCAATTCCGACTTTCTTTATATTTTCGCTCTCTTTTCTTCTTTTATTTCTCTAAAACTAAATTATAAAAATACTTAAACTATTATTAAGAACTAAATTAAGTTATAAAAGCGCAAATTAACTCCCAATAACAATTAACGCCCAATTAAACAATAATTAAGCACAAAATTGTATATTTGGACATTAAATGCTAAAAATGTAAACGATGCCTATTTTTTGTAATTTTTATTTTTTGTAAAACAAACTTAATTACTAACAATTGTATAATTAAATCCTACATGCGAAATGCGATATATTTTTGTATTTTTAATAATTTAACAAATAAACATGCACAGACAAACATACAAATAGTTACACAAAATATCACAAAATATCACAAAAATTGCACACCAAGAAAAATTATTTTATTTTTGAATTTTTTGGGAGTAATTCTCATATAGGGCAAAAATCACGTGCTTACAGCTGCCCCTCTTTGCCCGAAGACACGAAGGGTTTTCGTGCAAAGATAAAGCGAGCGATTTTTGCCCATCCGAGTACTCCGTGTGAAGCATTTTTTTGAAAAAGATTTGACCGAACCTTTGCTTCAAAGGTTTCCTACATATCCTGGGCTAAACAGGAATCAGGTCAATGTAGTTCGGGAAGTTTTGGTAGCTGGGACTACCGTGGGACTGCAATGTTACTGTTGTTGCATGCTATTACCACTGCTTACCGATCTCCTTGTTACACCATGCTTAAAAGAAAACAAGAAGCTAGGCTAGAGTACAATTTGTTTTTGTTGCCTTGCTTCCTTGTCTGCTTGCATTTCTTCCGGTGCTTTTCTTCTTTTGACACATGTACTTGAGTTTGTACTGTGACCTCTTGTTGCAACCTTCTGTTTCCCGGTGCCGGGGAATTTTATTGTTTCCTGCTGGGGATTCCTATTGTAACCCTCTGTTTTATTGTCCTCTGACTTGATCTTGAAATGTATGCCTCTGTTATCTGGGCGGGCTCCCAACTTCAATACTTGAAAATTAAAGACTTGAAATGTATGCCTCTGTTATCTGGGCGGGCTCCCAACTTCAATGCTTGAAATGTAAAGACTGAAATGTATGCCTCTGTTCTATGGGCGGGCTCCCAACTTCAACAACTGAAATGTAAAGACTGAAATGTATGCCTCTGTTATCTGGGCGGGCTCCCCACATCAACAACAACTTTTAAAAATAAGCGTCATTCCTCTCTTCAGGCGGGCTCCTGACTTCAACAACAACTTTGAAAATAATCGCCATTCCTCTCTTCAGGCGGGCTCCTGACTTCAAACCATACATCGCCATTCCTTTCTTTAGGTTGGCAAGATTTCAACAACTTTTTAAAAACGCCTTTCCTCTCTTCAGGCGGGCTCCTGACTTCAAAAAATACATCGCCATTCCTTTCTTTAGGTTGGCAAGATTTCAACAACTTTTAAAAATGCCTTTCCTCTCTTCAGGCGGGCTCCTGACAACAACTTTGAAAATAATCGCCATTCCTCTCTTCAGGCGGGCTCCTGACTTCAAACAATACATCGCCATTCCTTTCTTTAGGTTGGCAAGATTTCAACAACTTTTAAAAATGCCTTTCCTCTCTTCAGGCGGGCTCCTGACAACAACTTTGAAAATAATCGCCATTCCTCTCTTCAGGCGGGCTCCTGACTTCAAACCATACATCGCCATTCCTTTCTTTAGGTTGGCAAGATTTCAACAACTTTTAAAAACGCCTTTCCTCTCTTCAGGCGGGCTCCTGACAACAACTTTGAAAATAATCGCCATTCCTCTCTTCAGGCGGGCTCTTGACTTCAAACAATATATCGCCATTCCTTTCTTTAGGTTGGCAAGATTTCAACAACTTTTAAAAATGCCTTTCCTCTCTTCAGGCGGGCTCCTGACAACAACTTTGAAAATAATCGTCATTCCTCTCTTCAGGCGGGCTCCTGACTTCAAACAATACATCGCCATTCCTTTCTTTAGGTTGGCAAGATTTCAACAACTTTTAAAAATGCCTTTCCTCTCTTCAGGCGGGCTCCTGACAACAACTTTGAAAATAATCGTCATTCCTCTCTTCAGGCGGGCTCCTGACTTCAAACAATACATCGCCATTCCTTTCTTTAGGTTGGCAAGATTTCAACAACTTTTAAAAATGCCTTTCCTCTCTTCAGGCGGGCTCCTGACAACAACTTTGAAAATAATCGCCATTCCTCTCTTCAGGCGGGCTCCTGACTTCAAACAATACATCGCCATTCCTTTCTTTAGGTTGGCAAGATTTCAACAACTTTTAAAAATGCCTTTCCTCTCTTCAGGCGGGCTCCTGACAACAACTTTGAAAATAATCGCCATTCCTCTCTTCAGGCGGGCTCCTGACTTCAAACCATACATCGCCATTCCTTTCTTTAGGTTGGCAAGATTTCAACAACTTTTTCTCCAGGTGGACGCCTGATTTCTTCTTTAATTCTTCATCCTCATTCTCCAGGTGGACGCCTGACTTCTTCTTTTCATCCTCATTCTCCAGGTGGACGCCTGACTTCTTCTTCAATTTTTTCATCCTCATTCTCCAGGTGGACGCCTGATTTCTTCTTAATTCTCGTCCTCATTCTCCAGGTGGACGCCTGATTTCTTCTTTAATTCTTCATCCTCATTCTCCAGGTGGACGCCTGACTTCTTCTTTTCATCCTCATTCTCCAGGTGGACGCCTGACATCTTCTTCAATTTTTTCATCCTCATTCTCCAGGTGGACGCCTGACTTCTTCTTAAATTCTCCATCCTCATTCTCCAGGTGGACGCCTGACTTCTTCTTTAATTCTTCATCCTCATTCTCCAGGTGGACGCCTGACTTCTTCTTCAATTTTCTTTTTCATCCTCATTCTCCAGGTGGACGCCTGATTTCTTCTTTAATTCTTCATCCTCATTCTCCAGGTGGACGCCTGACTTCTTCTTTTCATCCTCATTCTCCAGGTGGACGCCTGACTTCTTCTTCAATTTTTTCATCCTCATTTTCCAGGTGGACGCCTGATTTCTTCTTAATTCTCGTCCTCATTCTCCAGGTGGACGCCTGACTTCTTCTTCAATTTTTTCATCCTCATTCTCCAGGTGGACGCCTGACTTCTTTTTAAATTCTTCATCCTCATTCTCCAGGTGGACGCCTGACTTCTTCTTTAATTCTTCATTCGCATTCTCCAGGGGGACGCCTGACTTCTTCTTCAATTTTTTTTTCATCCTCATTCTCCAGGTGGACGCCTGACCTTTTCTTTTCTTTTTCCTTCGCTCTGCTTTGTTCTTGCTTGCTGGGGATAATACCACTATGGGAGTCTCCTTTCTTCCCCTCCTTCAAATTCAATTTTTTTTATTTTTTTTTCAGAATTTATTTTCGCTCAACACTGCTAGGGATAAAAATGTTATCTTCTTGGGATAACGTTGTTGGGGATAATGCTGTTGGGGAATTTTATCCCTTCAAATCGATGCTTCATTCTTCTGGAAGCTGCTAAGGATGATAATGGTTTTTGCTTTTCTGAGCACAAATGTCATCCCTTTGTTCTGTCTGCTGGGGAACAACTTCTTTTATTAAAACTTGTTATGCTGGGGGTAAAACTGGTTCAAAGACCACTTCCCTTGAGACTGGTGCTATATTCATTTTACCCTGAATGGGTATCTGACTTCCAGAAAATTTTCCAAATGAAAGGAAAATTTTCTGCCCCAGTTTGACAGTCTCCCTTATGGCCTGCATTTCTGTCATCAATGCCACTTCCTTTACCTGTTTCAATTTAAACAAAATTTGTTAGTTTAAAACGCGGTGGTTGGTTGTGATACTCCCACTGGGATGGTTTTCCCTTTTCCCTTCCTTGCTCTGCATTCCACAACTTGTTGGGGATGATATTATTTGCTGGGGATAATCCTTTTCTGCTGGGGATATCCCTCTTCTTTCGTGGCATGGCTCGGAAACTTGCATTTTCCCGACCTTTTAGTCTCGCATGAATTTCCCAAATCATGCTTATTGTTTTTCTTGTTTTGTCCACGGGCTCTGGTCTTGAGGTTTAATAACCTTTGATTTCGGCAAGGATATCCCTCTTGACACTCGTCAATCCTTTTGCTGGGGATATCTTTCTTGGGGATATCTTTTTTTTTTTTGACACTGGCCTCGCGCTTGTTCCTTGCTGACTATACCATTTGTATGTATTAGTCAGATCTTATCTTGGAAAGCTAATGGCCTATTTTGAAGTCATTTCCCACTGGTTCTGACCAAACAGACTCTACTGGGGAAATTTCTATGAAAGGAAAAGATAAAAGGGAACAGAATAAAAGACAACGGAAAAAGATGACTCTTTAACAAAAGAAACTATAAATAAAAACCTATCAAACGCAAATACCGACTCTAATGGTCATGACATGCACATGTGGCCTATCCTTCGTCATCAATCGTCTTTCGAGATCTTCCCTTGACCTGGCGATTCCCCATCTAATTCCCAATCTTATTCGACTTGTAGTGCCCGAAGGGTTTTCACTATCAAGCCTCTCTCATTTTGGTTTTTCTCTCAGCTTGCGTCGCCTTATGGTGTCCGTAAAGATTTTCACCGATAAGACTCTCTCATTTGTATCACTTTCCAGCTGGGGATTTGGAGTGTTGCCGGTATGACTCTCTCTGCTGGAGATTAGAGTCCTTTCTGCTGTGGAACAGAATGTTATGTTCGCCGGTAAGACTCTCATTTGTCTGACTTGGCATCTTTTGCAGACTGATCAGAAGGTCTTTCTTTGGACCGTAATGTGGGTTTTTTGGATAGGCTTAGAAATAAAGGGTATTAAAGGCTCAAAAACAAATCAATTTGGGGTTCAAAATTACAACCTTCGAAATCATATTTGTTTATAACAAGCGCAACCCTTACCCCAGTTTCTTGCTTGGGGATTATTTATTTATTATATATTTTTTTAAATTTTTTGGTTACACTATGCATACTACGCACATTATGCGCACTATGCACCCTATGACCGAGCCGTGAAGCGCCTACGTATCCTCTTTGAGGAATCAGGTCAAACGTAGTTCCCAATTCCTCTTTTTTCATTTGACTTTCTTTTGTTTTTTTCATTTTTCTTTTTCTTTTTCATTTTTTTTTTTGATTTTTTCTTTACCTTCCAGACTCGTATTTCCTAGTCGTTGTTATTGATTCCGAACGAGGGGTATGAAAGAAAATAAATAAGGCTCAAAAGGGGTAACGAAGGATAAAGTGTTTAGGTAGCAGAATAAAATGCCTTCGTCATTCCAGTCTTCAAAACATGCCAAGTGCAAACAACACAATTGAACATAGATTTATAGTCTCTTCCGATGGTGCTGGACTTGACAATTATGTTAAACACTTGCTTTTTCATTTGTCATTTCTAAAGCACTGTTGGGCGACACTCTCACTCTCATGCACGACCCTCATGCCAATTTGGCGAATCTTGCATTTAACGGTTTTCTTTATGTTTAACTTGCCCCAGTTCCACATGACTCGGGCTTCAAATAATCTCAAACCGTTCTTATTTCCTTTAAATGCTTTAATCACCTTCCGAGGGTTTTATGATTAACTTTTAAGGATTAGGCCCAATATGTGCGCATGTCATGTCACGAGAATCGGCGCTGAACAAAAAATGATAAAAGGACTAAACAAAAGATGACTGGAAACAACAAAAGACCGACTTTTGTATTAGACTACCGGCGAAATGGTTTGAATAATAAAACAAACAAAACAACCAGAATAAAATCCTAACACAGCCTTGACAAAACTTAAACAAATTGATATGACAAACTGGAAAGATAAGAAGGTTTGACACAAGACAATATTCGGATTACAACCCTAAGAATAATCCGGACAACAGAAATGACAACAAAATAAGACACCACCAGCTTCTCTCTTGCTAACCAAGGAACGGAAGCGTCCTCCCATTTTATCAAAATTGGCATCTTAGCCACTAAGCTTTGCATTAGTATTGCCAAGAGCATTATCAGCTTCCACGTCATCAACCTCCATCAACAAGTTCTCGATAGGGTTCGAGTGCTCCATGTCACTGTTATCGATCACAATCCGCCCTTCTTGGATCATTATCTCTACTTCCTTTTTCAAATTACGACAACTCTCAATGTTGTGCCCTATGACATTGGAGTGGTACGCGCATCGCGCTGCCGGATCAAAGTTTCTTGCATGTGGATCTGGAGTATATGCGGGGAGCGGCTCAATCAAGCCAGCATGCTTTAGCCTTTCAAACAGACTTGCATAAGATACTCCGATAGGGGTGAGAGCCTTTCCTCGTTTCAGCAACCTTTCGTTCCTAAATGCTTGATTGGGCCGGAAACCTGATCCAGGGGGCTTCCGGTAGGCTTGTGAGGGTGGATAGGCCTTCTGTGGAGCTGGGTATTTGGAAAGTGAAGCCCGTCTTTGGGAATCTCGTGGAGAGAAGTAGCATTGGGGAGGGGAGTAGCGTGGACGAGTGATGGAGCTACTCGGGTAGCTGTCATAAGTGGGTTGGGATGGAGAGTATGGGGGATGGGTAATGCCAGAGTTTGAAAAGCTTGGCGGTGGTGGGGGTGGTGCTTTCCCAGTTATCCATGTCTGATACATGTCTGCCACATGTTGTCTCAGCATTTTCACTTCTTCTACCAACCCGTTGTTCTGTTCAACCAATTGTTGTCGGTCATCAGTACCGACCCACCCTGTTCTGAGGTTCTGTGTCATTTGCTTTGCAGGGAGGAGTTACCACAACCAACCACTTTTCTATATATGAACACAGCAAAGGGAAGCCATCACGTTAGTGTCAGGGCATTTGACAGATAATCATATATTAGAGATGCAATGCACCTAAGCAGTTAAACCGTTCTATCAGAGATGCGATGCACTTGCGCTTTCCTTTATTTTTCTTTCCCCCTTTTTTTTTTCTTTTTCAGTGGTGGTCGAATCTTATGGAGATTGCCTACGTATCATGACCCCGCATGAATTAGACCTTGCGTAGTTCGGACCAATAAAAGATAAACAATACTATTTTTTTTTCAATTTTCATATTAAACAAAACTGAGTTTCAAAGGTTTGAAGATGACCTACAAACTCGAAAATCAAACAACCCACATATTCTAATTAAAAGATTTACAAACTCCAAAAACAAACGACCAGCTTCTTTTCCCGTTTGACAAAGACAACCAAACGGTTATTTTTCAAATGTGGCCCCTTCCAAATTTTGAGGCCGGAGAGGATTATTTTACGACACTTTACAAACTTGTTCATTCTTTTACGAAAATAGCCTTTCAACAATTGAAAGATACTCTAGGGCTATTTCGGCAAGAACGGTTTAAGACGCGGCCGAAGCTGGCTCGGCTTATTTTGACCAAAAATCTAAATGGTATTCACCTAACCGTTGACTCTTTGTTTTTGTGTTTTTTTTTCAAATTACAATAAAAATCGGGTGTTGCAATGACGGCCCTTCAGCGCCTCGGGGACGAAGATTTTTTTTAAGGCTGTGTAGGTCAACTGGACCAAAAATCCTAAACATGACCCAAAAGGTGGCTGTTTATGCAAAGTTAGCCTTCCGGCGTCCCTTTCGGGAACATTCGGCTATGTCTTGATAAATCAGCGTCACCCGACTTCTTTCAAAATTAAAATTTGACATATATATATTTTTTTTTATTTAGCAAAAGGGGAGGCTAGACACCGCCCGACTTATTTATGACAAAATTAAAATTTTGACACGTTTTTTATTTATTTATTGGTTTTTGGCTATTTTAGCAAAAAAGGGGGTTGGACCCGATGAGGGTTGCCTACGTATCTCACATCCGGTGAGAATCAAACCCGCGTAGTTCGGGCGGGTCGTGAATAAAGTAAATAAACTAATTTTAATTTTTTTTTTGAATTTGTAAAAGAAATGCTTTAAAAGAGGAAATGAAGTATATATATATTTTTTTTGGATTTTTGATTGATTTTCTTTTTGAAAGAAAGACTTCTAAGAATTCCTTTTCTTTTGATTTGAACTTTGAGAGTTTCAAAAGTAAAAGGAAGATATTTTTTTTTCTTATTCTAAGAAGAAAACAAATTTTTTTTTTTGGAATTTTACCTTTAATAAAAGAAATGCTTTCTAAAAAAAATATTTTTTTGAATTTTGAATTTTCTTTTCAATTTTTAAAGAAGAAGGAAAATATTTTCGAATTTGTTTTATTTTATTATATATATATATATATATATATTTATAATTAAAAAGACTTTCTAAAGAAGTCAATAATGAAAAATATTTTTGGATTTTTTGTTTTGAAAATTGGGAGTCTAAAAAAAACTTTTCTAGACTTTTTGGCAGGACAAATATTTTTGCAACAAATAAAGATATATATACATTTTTGGAAATAAAGAAAAACTTTTTGGATTTATATATATATATATATATATATATATATATATATATATATATATATATATATATATATTTGTAACAAATAATAAAACCACTTTCAACGCGACTCTTTTTAGTTTATTATTTTTATTTTTATTTTGGTATCTAAACAAATAAATAAATAAATAAAAACCCATTTTAAAAACAAGACTCTTTTTCATTTTCATTTTTTATGGCAAGACAAACTATTTTTTTTTTAAAAGAAAAACAAGACAGAACAACGACTCTTTTTTTTTCTTTGCTTTTAATAAAACAAACTAATAAAACATTTTTTTTTCATTTTCTTAAAATTTCTGCAGAGTTTTGACAGTTATTTGGGCATTGTTTTTTTTCAAAAATAAACAATCAATTCCCTAACCGCTATTTCTTTTTTTTTTCAATTTTAAAATATTATTCCTGATATTCAAAAGTCAGTCAGCACACAAGTACGAATCAAATAAATGCGCAAGTAGGAGCAAGTAAGATGCATCAGGATGGTCATTTTCATTTTTGGTACACCTGTCCTAGACAGACTCAACCCCTGTGTTGAGCCTCCAAAGTCAAATGCACGTGATGCAAACAAACGCTCCTACTAGGGATCCGGCATGAAGCTGAGTTATTCTAAGTGAAAAAACCTGAGGCATATTGATCTAGCCCTGGCTTACCCAAACGGACAGTTTGAGCCGAAGCGGGGGCAACGTACCGGGAGCACGAAAGTCTACCCGGCCTAGTTACTTGTCCCAACTTCGTCTTATTTGGTATGACTTTAACAGAAAGGTGGGCCACGCGCACGTGTGCACCATAAATTTAGAAGACTCAGAAAGAAGGGGGTTTCGTAGCAGTTGTATATATTCATAATTCAAATAATATTAAAGCGGTAAAAGTGTCATTTAGCACATTGGGCATATATCATGTAAAAAAATCAGATAATAAATAAAGCCAACTATAACAATTATTTTAAGCTCGAATTCTTGAACCCTGAACCAGTGGTTCTGGGTATAGTCCCCAGCAGAGTCGCCAGAGCTGTCACACCTCCTTTTTCCGCCCCCGCATGGGTGCGTAGGGAGTTTTCTCCAATTGAAGGACAGTCGAAACGGGATTTGTTTGTTTGTTTCAGAGTCGCCACTTGGGAATTTTAAGGCGTCCCAAGTCACCAATTTTAATCCCTGAATCGAGGAGAATATGACTCTGTTTATTATTCTGCGAACCAGAAATCCTGAGTAAGGAATTCTGTTAATCCGGAAGAAGGTGTTAGGCATTTTCGAATTCCGTGGTTCTAGCACGGTCGCTTAACTGTTTTTATTATTGGCTTAATTATCTCGATTTTACATTTTTTATTGCATGATTTTGTTATCGCTTCTGTTTAGATTGTTTATAATTAAAGACCCTTCTTCGAATCGAATCACGCATACGTGTATCCGTTTTATATATTATATATATTTTAACGTGAAAAATCGTGTCACGCGTACGTATACACAATGATATTGATAATATAATAATTATTATTTTTTTTCGAAATTTTTTTATTATAAAAAAAAAGACTAGTTCGAAATTGTGCTTAAAATAAAATTAAGAACGTTCGTCGCTCTTGTATAATTAAATATTGAACCGCACATCTCGAGTTATATGAAATTAATATTGATATTCTCCGAAGAGCCCCCTTTTTATTAAAAATTTGCTCGAAATTGCGCGAACGCATAATCCGAATTGCCTTTAGAAGTATAATCAAGTCACGCGAACGCATCCTTAATTATGCAAATATTCTTGACAGTAATATAAATTTTCCATAAATTGTTGAATGTTAACCGCAAATTATATTTTTTGCGTAAGAATTATATTTCTCCAAGCCATTCAAATTTAAAAGGGTAAAAATAAACGTGGGATTAATAATACCATTTTTCCGTAAATACAATATATGCATACCCAAAAAATGAATTGCATATAAAACTAGGAAAGAGAATTAATTTGATAAACAAACTAATAGTTTTCGAAGAAATTATATCTCCTTCTCATCTACTTGTTTTTAGTCCAAAGTTATAATGGTTTGGTTAATGTTTGCAATGGAAGATAAGAGTCAAGTTGATAAGAAAAAAGAAATATTACAAACTGATTCAATAAAATTGCTTTATATACAACGTAGTTGTTCGTCGGAACCATTCATAATATTTTAACGTCGTAACAAGCTAATCAATTCGTCGGAACCATTCATAATATTTTAACGTCGTAACAAGCTAATCAATTCACCTTTCTTATGGTTATACATATACCCGTTATCTTACCATATATGAAAAAAATACAATCAACATCATTTTAACCTTATTCAACAACAGAGGTTAGAATGTAGTTTTCTTGATATTTCTATTCTACTTTACATTTAGCTAACAATGTTACGGGATGTAATCAATGGCCCATTTTTATGTCATATTCCCTATTTTGACAGTTCAAATATAACTATACTAATGAGATTTCGAAATGGACAATATTATTACAAAACTTATGCAAACTTTTTAAAAAGAAAACGATTAGATAATAGTCTTCATGTCAAGCATACTACTTTGTTAACCAACTGAAACAAACTGAAATTTAAACTAATAAAATTTAAATGAGTAGAAGACATCCTTATAATTCCAAACTTCATTTACTTGCCATGTTGAAGCTTTTCATGACATGAATTTACAGATATGTACCTGATATTGGAAGCAAAAGAAAATGATGATGAGAATCAGCAGCAATAATAACAGTACAATAGCAACAACTGCCCAGCAACAGTAACAACCCAGTAACAGACCGGTGGAGTAGTAATCCCAAAAACAAAAGCTTTAAGCTTTAAATGAAACAACAACCATTAATACTAATTTCAAACAAAGAAAGAAAGCAGTAGATTTTTTTTAGTTTTATTTTTATTTTGAAAGCTTAAATATTTTTTGGAATTTTTCTCTCTTCTATTCTCTGTCCGTTTTTTTTCTCTATCTGTGTGTGTATTTTTTCTCGTATCTTTTCTGTTCTCTCTATTTTTGTTCTTGTCTTGTGTTCAAGACTTCATATATATATAATCCCATCCCATAAATCTTTTAATCAATTAAATCAATACTTTTTCTCTACCCAACCCATTATCTTTCCACTCATCCCCATTACATTAAATAAATATATCACACCACCCCATTATATTTTGTCCCCCATGCTTCATTTAAAATAATGCAAGATTCCCCCTTTAAATTAAATCTTGTCCCCCCTTTATATTAAACAACTATATCACAACCCACCCCATTTCATTTTGTCCCCCATGCTTCAAATAAACAATTTCAAAATGTACAATTCCTAAACTACCCCTCACGACCTTACTGAAATTACCAAACTACCCCTGAACGTACTACAAATTTACCAAACTACCCATCAGCTATAACACATCAATTAATCAAACTTAACCAAAATATAGACAATATGATCAATTTCTAACAATGTTCAAACAACAATATGAACACGGATGAACATCATAACAACAATATCACATGAACACGATTTTAACAACATTTCAACAACAAATCACATGAACACAAATTGAACAACAAAGAACAACTAAAATTTGATTGAACAATATTTTAGCAACAAACAATCCTATTTTCGAATTCAACAACTACAACAAACAAGTATATTTAGATTTCTAACTTCAATCATATTGAACTTAAAATCAACTACTCTAACAACATTACAACAACAATTCCTATATTAAACTTTATGAGACAAATTCAAGAAATAATCACAAATGGTAAACAAGAAATCAAACTATACACATTTCGGATTCAAAATCAAACAAACATAATATGAACATGAATTAAATCTAAAAATAAAAACGACGGATTCAAATGACTAAAACCAACATACTTCCCTTATTACAACTAAATTCTTTTAGGCAAATGACAAAACAAAAACTAAGAAGAAACAATTATGAATTTAAACTTGAACTTAACAATATTAACAATTTCCGGAAAATACATCAAATATATGAAACAAATTGAAGAAACAATTAATTAAATTTCAATTTGAATCTAACAAATATTAAACTAACAAATATTCACTTAAACAATAATACAAACATGAAATAAACATGAAAACAACTAATTAAACTTCTATTTTGAAATCTGAAAATTAATTTTAACAAAGCACATGAACATGAACAAACTAGAAAAACGATTTCAACGATGAACAACGAACAAAACAAGAATCAAATATTTAACGATTTTAACTTTGAGAAATATAAAAACGAAAATGGACAAAATAAAATTCAAAACTACTAACCGGATTGAAACGACGAACGACTAACCAACGACGAACTCGAACTTAAGGAGTTGGCTGAAACAACATCGAAGCAGTAGCAATGGAGGTTAAGGAGAAACAGCGGCAACATCCGTTCGGAGCAGCCATGGCTGCTCGTCGCAGCTGGACACGGGCAGTAGTTGACGCGGCAGAACAGGAGCAGCTGGTCGACCATGGCAGCATGAAGCAGAAGCTCGCAGCTAGCAACAATGGCGAGGAGCTGGAGCCGCAACCTTGCACAGTTGAAGCAAGTTCGAGCAGCAGCAACGACAACTACGGCGGAGGAGCAGCTGGTCGTCTACTGCTGCTGCGTTCAGCAGCTTATGGAGAAAATGGAGCAGCAGTTCGGGAAGCCATGGACGACGCAGAGGCAGCAAGACGAAGCAACAAACATGGCGTTATGGCCATGGCGATGGGTCAACGACGAAGACGCAGCCATGGACGAGCCTTTTGAGCTTGACATGGAGAAGATGGGCTTCTTGGTGGTGTGTGTGCTTGTGTCGAAGGAGACGAAGTTGCTGGAGCTTAAGGGGGAAGCCATGGATGAGCTTTGGAAAAACTTGGAGAAGAAGAAGCAAAAGTGGGGGGGGGGGCGGATGACTTAGGTCTTTTTAGGGTTTTTTGTTTTGTGTTGTTTGTAAGACAATAGGGATGTTGGGTTATGGACTGGGTCGACCCAGTTCGAAATGGACTGGGTCGTAGGGAAGATTGGGCCATTTTTTGGGCCTATGGCTTGAAATCGAAGAAGAGGCCCAATTCCGACTTTCTTTATATTTTCGCTCTCTTTTCTTCTTTTATTTCTCTAAAACTAAATTATAAAAATACTTAAACTATTATTAAGAACTAAATTAAGTTATAAAAGCGCAAATTAACTCCCAATAACAATTAACGCACAATTAAGTAATAATTAAGCACAAAATTATATATTTGGACATTAAATGCTAAAAATGCAAACGATGCCTATTTTTTGTAATTTTTATTTTTTGTAAAACAAACTTAGTTACTAACAATTGTATAATTAAATCCTACATGCGAAATGCGACATATTTTTGTATTTTTAATAATTTAACAAATAAACATGCACAGACAAACATACAAATAGTTACACAAAATATCACAAAATATCACAAAAATTGCACACCAAGAAAAATTATTTTATTTTTGAATTTTTTGGGAGTAATTCTCATATAGGGCAAAAATCACGTGCTTACAACTAATGTTCCTTAGATCATTTTTGAATGGCCAGAAAATTTAAGCTGGTCTAGTCCAGGGGCCTAGACCCACCCAAGAGGCATGGGCTATAACACACAAAAATTTGAAAATCAGTCGTAATTCCAGTTTTATGGCCCTAAAATACCATAAAATGACTAACGATCATGACGAGGTGGTGACTATTGTTCCTTAGGTCATTTTTGATGGGTCGGTAAAAGTTTAGATGGTCCGAGCCGTGGGCTTTGGCCGATTCAGGCGGCGTGGGCTATAACACTTGAAGATCTGGGAATCAGGCGGAATTCTAGTTTTATGGACCTAAAACGACAAAAAAATGAGTAACGATCATGGCGAGGCAGTGACTAATGTTCCTTAGATCATTTTTTATGGGGCGGCTAAATTTTAGGCAGTTCGGTCCTTGGCCTGGGCCCACGTAGCAAGCGTGGGCTATAGCACACAAAAATATGGGAATTAGGAAATTCTAGTTTTACGGCCCCAGAACGCAAAAAAATAAGTAATGGTCATGGCGAGGCAGTGTATGGTTCTATTAGTCATTTTTGATTGGTCGACAAAATTTTAGGAGATCCGGGTATGGACACCTGGACCCACGTAGGAGGTGTGAGCTATAACACACGAAAATATGGGAATCAGGTAGAATTTCAATTTTATGGGCCTAAAACACCATAAAATGACTAACAGTCATAGCGAGGCCGTGACTATTGTTCTTTAGGTCATTTTTGATAGGGCGACAGTTTTAAATAGTCTAGGTCTGGGCGCCGGGGCGTATGCAAGAGGCAAGGCTTAGCACACGAAGGTCTAGGAATATTGCAGAATTCCAGTTTTATGACCCTAAAACACCAAAACACGTGTAATAGTCATGGCGAGACAGTGACTATTGTTCCTTAGGTCGTTTTTGATTGGACAACAAAATTTTAGGCGATCCGGGTTCGGGCGCTCGAGCCCATGACTCCTGCATGGGCTATAGCACACGAAAGTCTGAGAATCGAGAAAAATTCTAGTTTTATGGACCTAAAACGCCAAATAATAAGTAACGGTCATGGCGAGACAGTGACTATTGTTCTTTACGCCATTTTTTATGGCCGGAAAATTTTTAGGCGGCCCTAGTCCAGGTGCTTCGGCCCATGCAAGAAGCGTGGGCTATAGCACACAAATATTTGGGAATCGAGCGGAATACCAATTTTATGGCCCTAAAATGCAAAAACGAGTAATGGTCATGGCGAGGCAGCGACTAGGGGTGTTCAAAGGAAACCGACAAACCGCACCAACCTGACAATTCGAATCAAACCGAGAAAAAAAACCCGGCTATGGTTTGGTTTGATTTGGTTTGGTGTTGGAAAAAAACCCCGACCATAAGTGGTTTGGTTTGGTTTTAACCAAAGAAAGTCAAACCGAAACCAAACAACTCGATATTACATATATAGAAATTTTAGATATATTTAATATATAAATATATTTATTGTGATGTAATTTATAAATATTTCTTAAAAAATTTCATAATTTTATCTTTTAAGGTATTATTTCAAGGTTGGACTTAGAACTTTTGAATGTCCCAATAAGTTTTATAACCATTAATATTAGTAAATTAAATAATGCTAACAAAAATCCCAAACCAAAATCAAATCAATACTACTGCTAACAAAAGACATTCAATTCAATACTACGAATGATAATGTATTGAATATCTATTTTTTATTTTGTAATAATTTAAGATAAAAATGCATAATCTATTTTTATTTTTTCTTTAGCGTTTAGTCATGTAATTAATACTTCCTTATTAGTTTACTTATTTTAACATGACTTAGTACTTTTAAATTATGTTTATTTTTATTATGGCTTTTTAATTAGCAATATTTATATTACATAATTTTATTGTCTTTATTGTTGAATATTTTAGGATAATGCTATGACACATCTCATATTTTATATTATTTTCTTGAAAAATACTTTATATAGTTGCATCTTACTAGGATTAAAGAAATATTTTGAGCACAGTTATATGTTTTGTTCTACGAAGATTTTACCGGAAAAAACCCGAATAACCCGAAAATCCGAGAAAATCCGAAAAAAAATCGAGATTGAAAAACCCGAGTTTTATTGATTTGGTTTGGTCTTTAGATTTAATAACCCGACACAATTGGTTTGGTTTGGTAATTATAAAATCCAAACCAACCCGACCTATGTACACCCCTAGCAACGACTATTGTTCATTAGGTCATTTTGATGGGCCGATAAAATTTTAGGCGGTCTGGGTCCGACGTCAGGGCCCTTCCAACAAGCATGGGCTATAGCACACGAAAATTTGGAAATCGAGCGGAATACCAATTTTATGGCCTTAAAATGCCAAAAAAAGTAATGATCATGGCGAGACAGTGACTATTGTTCCTTAGGTCATTTTTGATGGACCGGAAAAATGTTAGGCAGCCCGGGTCCGGCGCCAGGGCCCTTGTAGGTGGCGTGGGCTATAGCAAACGAAAATATGAGAATCAGGCGGAATTTTAGTTTTATGGCCATAAAATGACAAAAATTAATAATGGTCATGGCGAGGCAGTAACTACTATTCTTTAGGTCGTTTTTGATACGACAGAAAATTTTTAAGCAGTCTGAGTCCAGCGCCCGGGACCATGCAAGAGGTGTACGCTATAGCAGACATAAATTTAGGAATCGGGCAGAATTCCAGTTTTATCGCCCTAAAATACCAAAAAATGAGTAACGATCATGGCGAGGCGGTGGCTATTATTCGTTAAGTCGATTTTTATGGGTCGGAAAAATTTTAGGCGGTCCGGTCTGGGGGTTTGGGCCCATGTAGGAGGCATGGGCTATAACACATAAAATTTGAGAGTCGGGCGGAATTTTAGTTTTATGTCCCTATAATGCCGAAAAACGAAAAATGATCATGGCGAGGCAAGGACTAATGTTCCGTAAGTCATTTTTGATTGTCCAAAAAAAAAAAAAATAGGCAGTCCAGTCCATGGGCCTATGCCCATTCAGGAGCGTGGGCAATAGCACAAGAAAATCTAGAAATTGGGCTGAATTTTAGTTTTACGGCCCTAAAACACTAAAAAATGAGTAACGATCATGGTGAGGCAGTGATTATTGTTCTTAAAGTTTTAGGAATGACCTAAAAATTCTTCCAGATTCATGGATGATAAATTATAAAAAAAATTGAGAGAGCCCCAGAACCCCTCACATCCATTAAGTTAACCGTTGTGAGAAAAAATGATCAAAGTATCTTGATAAGTTTTGACCGCTCTCGCCTTAAAAAGCCAAATCGATCTACTTTTTCTTTCCATTAGAGATATTCCAAAGTTTTGACACTTTGGAATATCTCTTTTATATTTTCACTGCATCATTTTATTCCTTGCCCCATGGCTGGGCATTTTTCTTCAACATTTTCGTGAGAGGATATATATATATATATATATATATATATCTCACATTATTTATTATCCCCAAAAATTGCTTGGTTTGTTTCGTTGTGAAACCAGTATATTGGGGAACTTGAAAAGTTCCTGAGAAATATGAGGACCTGGGCTGTATTCTCCATGGGAAATTGCTTGCCCAAAAAATCAATTATTTGTTTTGCAAAAAATATTTTTCGTTTGAAAGTATGATGTTATTGTTTCGCACTAAAGATGCAAAATGATTGAACAAATTCATGTGCTCATTCCATATATCACTGGATAGTAAATATCATCAATATAAATAAGTGATGTGTGTGTTGATACCTAATTTTGCCTTCATATTTTTCAAATAGTATATATATTTTTTCAAAATGTCATTACTTAATTTACAAGATTTATACAAATATTTTATAATTTTCTCATGATTTTTATAGCTTTGAAATTAATTTTCTTGCATTTAAATTACTTGAATACTTATTAATTACTCCTTTAAATTATTTTGTGATGACCTAATCACCTAAATTTATTATTTTCACATATAATATATGTTTCAAATATTTTTACTATATTTTATATAATTACATTAGTATTTTTTAAGCTATTTTAATAATTTTGCAATAATAGCCCATACTCATACATAAATACTCTTTATTTATATTGTTTGCTTCAAAATAGCATTTTATATTTTTATAATACTAAGTTATTATTTTTAATTATTTTACTGCATAAATAATATTTTTACTGATTTATTAAGCATTTTTATTAATCATCTTTTGATAAATTTTATGTACTTAAATAATAGCCCAGTTTTAAACTAATTTTTGGACCAAAAATGGCCTAGTAACTTAGCCCAATAATTTCCAGCACAAAGCCAAATGACACTTTAATAGACCCAGTCGGTACCCATTTTTATGGCCCGCCCCATTCATTTTAAATATTAACCGCTGATCTCTCAAAATCAACAGCCCTCGTTCACTCTCCCTCTTAATTAACCAAACCTGCCCCAAAACCCTATCATTTTCTCTAAGACGCTGTCCTAAATGCTCTCTTCTCCTCTCCTTAGAAACCCTAGCTGTGAGCACGTGATTTTTGCCTTACGAAAAACTACTCCAAAATAAATTTCTTTTACTGTGTAATTTCTGAATTTGCGTGGTGTTAAATATTTGTTTATGTCCGTAAAATATTTGCTTTGTTATAATTAAACAAAATTAAGATAAAAATACATGTTTCATGTATATCTAGGATTTAAGTATGCATTTAATTAAGTTAATTTAAATAAAATCATAAAAATATGCATTTTGTTCTATTTTTTCCACTGTGTGATTAATGTTGTCTATGTGTTAATAGTTGTTAAAAAGGTAATTAATATCTTTGTAAGGGTAATTTTGTTTTTATAATTTTAATTAAGATTTTGTTATTTAATAATGAAATTAGAAAATAATAAAAAATAAAAAAAAATAATACAAGTTGTACAAAATCGGACCTGGATTAAAATCCAGGCCCAAAACATTAATTCCCCCCACAGCCCAATCCGAACAGCCCAAGTCTGACCCAGTCCCAAGCTAAGACCAAACGACGTCGTTTGGTCACCTCTCATCAAGGGCCGTTGGATTAAATCCAACCAACGGTCAAGATCCCCTGCCCTTACCCGCAACCCATAACCCGACCCATTGACCCGACTCAGTCCGACCCCAACGTTAAACCAAACGACGTCGTTTGGATTAGTGGATTGATCCTGGCCCTCCATCTTACTTGATCGGACGGACGATACCAATCCACCCCACCCCTATATAAATCCCAAACCCTTACCCCGGCCCCTAACTAAACACCCCCCCATCTTCTCCTGTTCATCGTCTTCTCAAACAGACCCCTAACCCTAGCCGCCCCTATTCCCCTTCGCCTGAAACCCGGCGGCATCAACGCCGCCGGTCACCAAAGTAACACCCCAGAACCCCCTGAGCCTCCTCTATCCAAATATGTTATCTGCTTGGTTCGAATCTCCCTGAAGGTTCTCGAATCTTCATTTGAAGATTCGAGCCAAGTTCAGATCTAAACCAAACAACACCTAGTTAACACCATAGCTTCCCCTAGTCATCCTGAGTATGGATCTGTTGGTTGTTTGGCTCGAATCAGTTCTGAACTTCTCGAATCTTCTTTTGAAGATTCGGACCAAACAAGGACGAACTCAGATCCGTTTCAAACTAACACCAAATGACCCCTAGGCTACCCTCACCCTTATATCATGTTTGGTTCCTTTCGAATCTAACCAGAAATGATTAGGTCCCAAATCGAACCTTCAGGAAACCTAGAAATACCAAACTTCTGGATTTTTGTCCAAATTGATTAAAGGATTGAGGTTTAATCGACCTTAGTCGAAGTATTTTCAGTGGAAAATACTTCGACTAAGGTCTGTTTGATTTCAAACAAAAAATCCGAAAGCCGAGTTGAGTTCGAGTCTGATTGAAGATTCAGAGGTATTTTCTATTTCTTTGTGTATTCTACGTGTATTGTTGTCTGTCTTTATAGCTTTTTAATTTTTCATATTTGTTTGATCAATTCTGTCATTTCTGTCTCCTACCTATCTACTTAATCCGAATGTGAATTGTTTCGGTTGGTTGTGATTGTTTACAATGTGTGTAATCGACTCGATTAAGTTCGTCGATTAGTTATATTACGAATTTTCATTTCTGAAAATGTTAACTAAAACAGTCTGCTTCTATTGTTTTAGACTAATTATTGACAAATGTTGTAAATAGTCAATTGATTAATGCTCGTCAATTAAATCATGATTGTTTGTGAATCAGTGAATTCAAATGTATGTTGTATATGTTGTTTTCTGAACAGGGCATTGTCAGTATATTGACAATGCTCCTGTGTATGTTTGATCTTAGTTCAATTATAAGTTCAGTTTGCATTATTGTGCTGAACCCAGTGTAATATTGTCAAGTTTGAGTTCAAGTTTACAAATGATGATTAGATGTAATTGTGATAGAATGTTTACATTCTTAGGATTCAGTCCAGAACCTAAGAGAATTGGTTATAGCTGTGTTAAATCAGTTTGATAATTAAGTTTGAACAGATTTTTAAATCTGTTTTGTAAATTCTGTTATGATTTTTGCATTTAAGGCAGTAATAACAGTAATTACAGTAGGATTTCAGGGACATTTCTGGGTATGAAACAGATAAAACAGTAAGGGTAATATGATATAATAGTGGGCTGATAATGGAGTGTTAATGGCTATTAGTTAATGATACTAATGGGGAACAAGGGATAATGGGCTGCTGAAAATCAGGGAAAAGTTAGCCTAATGGGATTTAAAGTGGAAAAACAGATTTTTAATGGAAATTTTCTGTTTTTAAAAGATAAAGGGGGTCCAGGCAGCACTTAAAAAGAAAGGGGCAGACCTGTATAAATACAGGAAGCTGGACAGATTTTAGGGAGAGAGATTTTTAGGATTGAGATTTTGAAGAAAAGAAAAGAACTCAGATTTTGTTTAAAAGGAAAGAGAGGAAGAAAACAGAAAGAGAAATAGAAAAGAGAACATTCACACACACACACACAATCTGAAACAGATATAAAAGCAGAAACAGAAAATCAGAAATAAGGAATCCGAAACAGAAAGAAAATGAAATCTGAAATGCATTCTTTCTGGAATCTGTTGTTTGCCTGTGAATGTTGTTCAGTCCAAATCTGAAATTTTTCCTAAGTCTCTGTCACTGTTCATCTGGGTCAACGGGTCTTGTTCAGACTTGTTGTGTTATTGGTATATTCTACTGATTTTGTTATTGCTGCTACTGCTGAAATTTACTCCTTCCACCTTCATTTTCAGGTACATGTCTTTTAAATTTTAAGTTGGAAAGAGATTCAACATGACTCATCAATGAAGCTTGAATTGAAAGTCTATTTTCTATTTGTCCAAGTTCATCAATTTAAATTTCATTTTTGTTTCATGTTAGTTAATTAGTAGTGAATTCAATTTGATAGCTATGAGCTAATTGTCTTACTTTGAAAGTTCGTATAAAGGTTTGTAATAATATTAGTTCATTATCTCATTAGTTTAATAAATTGTCCAAGTAGGGAATATGGCATGAATGTTGGTCATTATTTAATTTTGTTGTTAGCTAAGTAAGAAGTGATGTAGAAGTACCAAGAAAACTACAATAATGATATTTATTGTTAAATAAGGTTAAGATGGTGTTGATGGTATATTTTTATAATATAATAGATGTGGGTATAAACGTTGGCGAAAGGTAATATGATATAGCTTGTTACAATGTTAAAACGTTATGAATGTTTATGATATACAGTTAGGTTGCATGTAAGGTAACTCTGTTGAATTAACTTGTATAATAATTCCCTTTCTATAAATTCGATGCTTATCTATCTTCACAAAACAAAGTGGCCAAATAATTAGGCCTATTAGATTAAAAGCGAGTATATGAGAATGAAAAGAGATGTACAAGCATAAATTGCCACACTTTACATCAATGATAATTAGAAATAGAATTTGCATTAAGTAAATCATGAAAATTCTCGGAAAATATTTCCTTCCTTTATGAATCATTTATTTTCAGTTTCATATGCAATTTATTCTTTGGCATATATATATATATATGTCATATTTGTTTAAAAATAGTATTAATCATATTTTTATTCTGTTCTTTGAATTTGAATAGTTGGAATGAATATAACTTATATTCGGAAATCATAATCGACGAACAACCTTTAATAGATTGCGAATTCTTTTCAAAGAATTTATAGGCCTCTAAATAGGAGTTTCTCATGATTTTCACATAAAAGAAATACATAAATATAATAAACAATTTGTGGAAAATCCCTAAACCATTACAAATATTTTGCGCAATTAGGGATACGTTCGCGTACCCTGATTATATTTTTAAAAGTAAAAATTCGGATTATGCGTACGCGCAATTTCGAACGAATATTTAATAAAAGGATTTATCCAAAGGCGTTAAATCAATTTCATAAAAACCCGAGATGTACGGTTCACTATTCAAGAAAAATAAATATTCTTGATTCGACACAATTTTGAAAAATGATTGCTTAATAAATATATTATCAAAAGTTATTGTGTACACGTACGCGTGACACAAGTCCGCAATTATTTTTTAAAACACGAATATACGTACGCGTAATTCGATTCAAAGAAGGGTCCTCAAACACAGTAAGTATAAGCGGTAGCAAAAAATCATGTAACATCAATATGTTTAATAAAAATCAAGATAATTAAGCCAATAATAAAAACAGTTAAGCGACCGTGCTAGAACCACAGAATTCGGAAATGCCTAACACCTTCTTCCGGATTAACAGAATTCCTTACTCAGGATTTCTGGTTCGCAGAATAATAAACAGAGTCATATTCTCCTCGATTCAGGGATTGAAAATGGTGACTTGGGACGCCTTAAAATTCCCAGGTGGCGACTCTGAAATAACTAAATAAATCCCGTTTCGACTGTCCTTCAATTGGAGAAAACTCCCCACGCACCCCGCGGGCGCGGTGAAAAGGAGGTGTGACAGCTCTGGCGACTCTGCTGGGGACGAAATTGTTACTATAACCCAGAACCATTGGTTCAGGGTTTAAAGAATTCGAGCTTAAAATATCTGTTTTTTTGGCTTTACTTACTATATAATTTTCAACTGTTTATATGCTAATATGCTAAATGTTTTTTTTTACCGCTTTAATATTATTTGAATTGTGAATATATACAACTGCTACGAAACCCCCTTCTTTCTGAGTCTTCTGAATTTATGGTGTACACGTGCGCGTGACCCACCTTTCTGTTAAAGTCATACCAAATAAGACGGAGTTGGGACAAGTAACTAGGCCGGGCAGACTTTCGTGCTCCCGGTACATTACCCCCGCTTCGGCTCAAACTGTCCGTTTGGGTAAGCCAGGTTTAGAACAATCAACCTAAGGTTTTACACTTAGAATAACTCAGTCATGTACCGGATCCCTAGTAGGAACGAATATTTGCATCATATGCATTTGGCCTTGGAGACTCAACACAGGGGTTGGGTCTGTCTAGGACAGGTGAACCCAAAATTAAAAGACCATCATGATGCATCCTACTTGTTACTTGTGCATTCATTTGCCTCGAACATGCTTGTTGACCAGCTTAAATAAAATCGTGGTAAGAAGCAAGGAATAAAATGGGTTGTTTTAAAAATTTCGAAAAAATATAGTTTTAAATTTTGAAATAAAGATATTTAATAAATAAAAAAAAAATTCGAAAATGATTTTTAGTATAAATTTTTCCAAAATAAATTTTGACTTTATTAAAATTAAATTTCAGATACAAAATGAGCACTACACAAAGCCCCTCATCCACAAGTACGGAGGAATTTCTATGTCAGCTTCAAATGTGGTGGTATGATTTAGGCGAAGACGGTCAAAAATGGGTCGTCAAGCATTTGGGAAATCTCACGGACATTATGAAAGTTGAGCCTCGGGATGATCTGATTACGGCATTAGTAACTTTCTGGGATCCTGTTCACAATGTTTTTCGTTTCTCTGACTTCGAGCTTACTCCTACATTAGAGGAGATAGCTGGCTATGTTGGTTTTGACGGAAGTTTAAGAAATCAAAGCTTGATATTCACAAAGGCTCCTTCAATACATCGATTCTTCGGTCTTCTGAACATCAGCAGTCAAATCAGGAAAAGCAATGTCATCAATGGATGTTGTTCCTTCAATTTTTTGTATTCCAGGTTTGGAAAGTCAGATGGGTTCGAAATTCATGAGAAAGGCCTTACTAATAAGCAAAACAAAGACACTTGGCAGATGCACCGTCGATTTGCTTTCATGGTGGCTTTTCTAGGAGTCATGGTCTTCCCAAATAAAGAGCGAACAATTGATATTCGCACCGCAAAAGTTGTGCAAATCCTCACCACTAAAGAAAATCACACCCTTGTCCCCATCATTCTATCAGATATTTATCGGGCTTTGACTTTATGCAAATCAGGAGCGAAAGTTTTCGAAGGATGCAAAATTTTGTTGCAAATGTGGGTGATTGAACATCTCCAACAACAGCCCAAGATCATACAGTATGGGTCGAACAAAGCTAATTGCATCGAGAGCTATGAGGAAAGAACAAAAAATTATCAAGCTCCAGAAGGGATAGAAGCATGGGTATCTCATCTAAAGGCTTTAACGGCAAATCAAATTGAATGGACTCTGGGATGGCTCCCGATGAGAGAAGTAATACATATGTCAACCTCAAATAGTTATCTACTACTATTGGGATTGAGAAGCATTCAGCCGTATGCACCACTAAGAGTCCTTAAGGCAACTAGGGAGATATCAAATAGTTCCTGATGAGGAAGATTTGAGTATGCAAGTAATCGAATTACACCCAGAAGCCACTATTCCCGAAGCTCTACTTCAGCAGATGTGGAATGGGTGCCGATACTTGAAAAGTGATACTCAAGTCCTAGACGCTACCAAGGGTGAGATAAATCCTGGATATGCAAGGTGGTTCGAAAAGCGGTCTCGCGTGGATGATGTACCGGAACCTGAGCTAAAAAGGCCAACAAAAAGACCCCATGTTCAAAATTTCAATGATAAAATCCAAGAGCGGTTAATCTGGGGAGAAAAAGAAAAAGGGTACAAAGCCACTATCCATGCCCTAAAAGAAAATCTAAGAAGCCTCAGTTTGGAGAAAGATTTGCAAGAACAAGAAGCCAAAGGCGAGAAAAAGAGTCTAGCTTGTGAGAATGAAAATCTTCATGCTCGATTCCAAAAAATGAAAAGAGTCTCTGAAACGCCAAAGAGGAGCTGGAAGGATCAAAAAACCATCGCCAATCTCTTCGAAAAAATGCAAGATTATGATTCCATTCTTGCGGAAAACGAAAGGGCATTGAGCAAAGCAAAAGAAAGGATCCAACAATTAAACGAAGAAGCCAGATCTAACAAGGAACGCCAAGATAGGCAATCCGAAAAAGACAAGGCTCAATTCAAGAAGGAAAAAGACTATTGGATGCGATCAGAAGACCAGCTTCGTGCACAACTAGAAGAGGCAAGAAGATGCAACAGAGAATATCAACAAGCAGACCTCGACAGGGAAAGATCGCAAGCAAGATTAGAGCAGGCCAGACTCCGAGCTCTATTAGAATCAGCTTTAGATCGTGAAAACCGTGTCAGAGATATAGCCACCACTCGTCAGCAGCAATTGCAAGACCAAGACCAACGTCTCCAAGGTTTCAGGGCACAAATCCACGACCTGGCAGTCTTCACATCTCAAAGTTATGTAAACTGCCAAGGAATGGATTATGAAAGGTTTACAGAGCATGCGCCCACTTTTGCTCGTCATCTAGCAATGGAGTTGGAAAGGATGTATCGTACGCTGGGAGGCCATCCAGGTCAAGCCCCACATTGAGCAGATAATTCAATATTAGAGAACAAAAGTGGAAAGTGGGGCATGTTGTGAGATGTTATGAATTGTATCTTTTATTTTGATTTAAGTGTGTGTGTTTCAAGCTATTTTCTTAAAGTTTTTCAAATGTAATTCCATCTTTGTGTAATGAATAAACATGATTGACTTTGGTCCGAACTACGCAAGGTCTGATTCATGTTCGGCATGATACGTAGGCAATCTCTAAGATTCGACCACCACGATAAAGATATATATAGTAAATAAAAGCGAATGACAATTTTTCAATTTCAAGAAAGCTGGGACGACACAAGCAACCGAGCGAATGCATAATAGAAAGGGATTATTTGTCTAGGAGCATTGCATCTCAACGTGTGATTATATATGTGTTAAACTCTCAAAACTAACAAGTTTGTTCATTTTCAGAATTCAACCAGTTAGTTTCTCTAAAGAGTATACTGGCATATTATCACTATCACACAAGATCAAAAGGACCAATACCCGAAAGTATGTCTATCCCAGATGTTGACACAGGTATGGAGATAGAAGAGATGGATGTCGGGAAAATGAAAGAAGAGATGCTTAAGCTCAAGCAGCAAATGGCTGAAATGTACCAAGCTTGGTCTACAGGACAGTTACCCCCATCTTACCCAAATAACCCTGCTCCATCAATGATCCAAACTCAGGATAATATCACCACTGAATTATCCCCAAGTTTCCCCATTTATCAGCACTACCGAGGCACCACCTCTCAGACACCACAGTCTCCACCTCCAAAACCAGTTCCGTACCTTCCTCCACCTATGACTCCTGTTTTCGTAGCACCTCCCCCTGCTACATTTCACAAATCTCCTAGTGAGCCTACATTTCAGGCCCAAGACAACCAATATTACCCCCCGGAGCCCACCTTCAAAGCCTCCGAAATCAATTCACCTGCTCCTCGGTTTGATCTCCCAACCGAAATTGACAAGCCAGCCAAAAATGCTGAACAAGAAGAGATGTTCAGGAAGGTCAAAAGTCTAGAACAATTATTCCGAGACATGCGGGGATTAGGTGGGCAAATCAGTGTAGCATACAAAGATTTATGCTTATTCCCTAATGTACAATTGCCAGTTGGCTTCAAGATGCCCAAATTTGACCTATACAGCGGGCACGGCGACCCAGTAGCCCACTTAAGGGGTTTCTGTAGCAAGATGCGAGGAGCTGGGGGAAAGGATGAATTATTGATGGCTTACTTCAGTCAAAGTCTAAGCGGATCAGCTTTGGAGTGGTATACACGCCAGGACCATGGAAGATGGTACACCTGGGATGACCTGGCACAGGCATTCGCATACCATTTCCAATACAATCTGGAAATCATCCCAGATCGATTATCTTTGACCAAATTTGAGAAGAAACACAATGAAAGTTTCAGAGAGTATGGTTTTCGGTGGAGAGAACAGGCAGCAAGAGTGGATCCTCCTATGAAGGAGAGCGAAATGGTAGACTACTTCCTCCAAGCCTTGGAACCAACTTACTATGCCCACTTGGTTTCAGCAGTTGGAAAATCATTCAACGAGGTAGTGAAGATGGGAGGTATGGTGGAAGAAGGCCTCAAGACAAATAAAATCATGAGCTATTCAGCAATTAAGGCAACTACTCAAGCTATTCAAGGCGGGGTAGGAGGAATCGGAAGAAAGAAGAGGGAGGAAGCAACCGTAGTTGATTCAGGAATTTGGCCGGGACCCAGGGGTTCACCGCTTTACTATAATCAGCAACGACCTCGCCAATCAGCTTACCACCATGATTCATCCCAACATTACTATCACCCTTCAGAGCCTCATTTTGCCATTAACCATGCTCAAGCATACAATCAGCCACCTGTTCACACCAATTGGCGTGCTCCTGTCACACCAAATACCTACCCCCGAGCTTATCCCGGACCAGGTTTCAGGCCTAGGCCAGCATTCAGGGGAGAAAGGGAACAGAAAAAGAAAACTTACACTCCATTGGGAGAGTCTTACACTAGTCTGTTCCACAGGTTGAGACAGCTAGACATGCTGAGACCAATACAATCCAAACTACCCAATCCTCCTCCAAAGAATCTGGATTACACCATTAGCTGTGAATATTGCTCCGGTACACCAGGCCATGATATGGAGAAATGTTGGCATTTGAAAAATGCAATACAAGAGCTGATTGATACTAATAAAATCGAGGTTCAAACCCCCGAAGCTCAAAATATCAATAGAAATCCAATGCCAGCCCATCAAGAGGCTAACATGATAGAAATCATACAAGCTGATGGGGAGACAAAGAAGCCGTCACAAACTGTCATGATGATCAAGTCTCATGAAACCAAGCCAGATAAGCAGTTAATGGAGGAGAAGCCGGTGTCTAAGCAGAACAAAAATGGTGATGAACCGTCTATGATAGTCGATGAGGGATCATCGAGCAAAGTTGCCGCAAAACAAGAAAGGCCGAAAGTGATAGTACCAGGGGTTGCTAACAAACCCATTGTATTCGTGGAAGGAGCCCGTACAGATCGGGTTATTATTGCACCTGTAATCCAGCTGCCGGTCATCAACAACAAAGCCATCCCATGGAACTACGAACGGGTGACTGTAATGTACAAAGGCAAAAAAATCAAGGAAGAAGTGTGTGAGGTGCAAGGCTTGACTCGTTCGGGAAGATGTTTTACTCCAGAAGAGCTGAGAAAAACTAAAAACAATCCAATGCCAACAAAGAAAGCTGTGACGGAAGAAGAGGCGGAGGAGTTTTTAAGAAAAATGAAGCTCCATGATTATTCTGTTGTGGATCAATTAAAGAAGACCCCCGCTCAAATTTCATTGTTGTCATTACTGATCCATTCAGAGGAACACCGTCTGGCGTTGATGAAAATCCTGAATGAAGCTCATGTTCCTGAAAAGATCTCTGTAAATCATTTGGGAAAAATAGCCAACAGAATCTTTGAGACAAACAGAATTACATTTGCTGATGATGAATTACCTGTGGAAGGTACCGAGCACAACAGAGCTCTTTACCTCACCGTGAAATGTGAAAACTCCGTAGTAACCCGGGTATTGGTTGACAATGGGTCCAGTGCAAACATATGCCCTCTCTCCACTTTAAACAAATTAAAAATTAAAGAGGAGAGGATCCAGAAGAATAGTATCTGCGTACGAGGATTTGACGGTGGAAGCAGAGATTCATTTGGCGACATAGTGTTGGAACTAACTATAGGGCCAGTTGAATTCACAATGGAATTCCAAGTGTTGGACATGACTGTTTCTTACAACTTGTTGTTGGGTCGACCATGGATCCATGCTGCTAAAGCAGTCCCGTCAACACTACATCAGGCTGTCAAGTTTGAATGGGACCATCAAGAAATAGTCGTGCATGGAGAAGAAAATTTAAATGCTCACAACAGCACCATTGTACCGGTCGAGAGAACAGAAATTGACCAAGGACCATGGGTATACCAAGTGTCCGACACGGTGTCGGTAGAGAAAATTCCAGAAGGGAAACACCTTTCGAATCCAAAGATATCCTCTGCATCAGTCATGGTAGCTTATGAAATGCTGAAGAATGGCTTTATACCCGGCAAAGGTCTGGGCTTATCTCTGCAAGGAATTGTACAACCAGTATCTCTCCCCGAGAACTGGGGAACATTCGGTTTAGGGTTCACACCTACCGCCAATGACGTGATAAGGGCCAGGAAGTTGAAACACCAAGCATGGGTTCTTCCAAAACCAGTACCACAGCTGTCGAAGTCTTTTGTCAAGACCGGTGCTAAAAATCGCCCGATAACAACAATTCCTAAATCCCAGGTCAATCCTGAGGAGGAATTAATTGAAAGGTTCGAGAAATTGTTTAGTGATGTGAATATGCTGGAAGGCGGAGAAGGGTGTAGCAACGCAGAAGTTCAATTCGTTGGACCAGAAACAAAGCTCAAAAATTGGAAAGCCACTCCTCTCCCAATTCGAAAGGAGTCTTGGTAGTTTATTTTGATTTTTCTTTCAGTTTGTTTGGGTTATTTCAAGGTTGTAATCCCAAAGTTTATCTTACGGTTGGTTTGAAGTGTGCAAAACCTTGTTATCTTTCATCATCCAATAAAAAGCAGTTCCCCTTTTATTATCATTCCTGATAGTTTTCTTTTCTTTTTCTATACAGTTCCTTTTACGATGGCTCTAGTGATATGGCATGCATGAGGAATCCTCAGCCCAGTCTTAAAAATCAATTTGGTTCCGAAGTAATAATTCAAGAAATATATTGTGATTATGAATCAGAAAATGATGAAGATGAGGTTTTTGAAGAGATTAGTAAAGAGTTAATTCACTTTGAGGAAAAAATCAAACCTAACTTGAATGATACCGAGGACGTCAATATAGGGGACACGAGTAATGTCCGGGAAACTAAAATAAGTGTCCATCTCGAGCCAAAAATCCGAGAGGATTTAATTAAAGAACTCATAGAATTCAAAGATGTTTTTGCATGGTCGTATGACGACATGCCGGGCTTGAGCACTGATTTAGTGGTCCACAAATTACCCACCGATCCAACGGTGCCTCCTGTCAAGCAGAGGCTGAGAAAATTCAAGCCTGAGATGAGTATGAGAATTAAGGAAGAAATCACCAAACAATTGGAAGCAAAGGTCATTCGAGTCACTCGATATCCTGTTTGGTTGGCTAATATCGTTCCTGTACCAAAGAAAGACGGCAAAATTAGAGTATGCGTCGACTATCGCAATCTCAACAAAGCAAGTCCAAAGGATAATTTCCCATTACCCAATATCCATATTTTGATCGACAATTGTGCCAAGCATGATATAGGGTCCTTCGTGGATTGTTATGCCGGATATCATCAAATTCTAATGGATGAAGAAGATGCAGAAAAGACGGCATTCATCACACCATGGGGAACTTATTGCTACCGGGTAATGCCATTCGGTTTAAAGAACGCCGGAGCAACCTATATGAGAGCAATGACCACAGTGTTTCATGATATGATACACAAGGAGATTGAGGTATACGTGGACGATGTGATCATAAAATCAAAGCATCAGGCCGACCACGTTGGGGATTTGAGGAAGTTCTTCTTAAGACTTCGCAGGTACAACCTCAAGCTTAACCCTGCCAAGTGCGCATTTGGAGTTCCATCCGGAAAGTTGCTGGGATTCATAGTCAGTCGACGAGGCATTGAGCTAGATCCGTCAAAGATCAAAGCCATCCAAGAACTGCCACCCCCAAGAAACAAAACTGAAGTAATGAGTTTGTTGGGAAGGTTAAATTATATCAGCAGGTTTATTGCTCAGCTCACAACAACCTGTGAGCCAATTTTCAAATTGTTAAAAAAGGATGCTGCAGTCAAATGGACCGATGAGTGTCAGGAAGCGTTCAATAAAATAAAAGGGTACTTATCAAACCCACCCGTGTTGGTCCCGCCAGAGCCAGGAAGACCTTTGATTCTTTACTTGACGGTTTTGGAAAATTCATTTGGTTGTGTATTGGGGCAGCATGACCTCACTGGCAGAAAAGAACAGGCCATCTACTACCTTAGCAAGAAGTTCACAGCTTATGAGGTTAAGTATACTCATCTGGAAAAGACATGTTGCGCCCTAACATGGGTAGCTCAAAAATTGAAACACTATTTGTCATCCTACACTACTTACCTCATTTCTCGTTTGGATCCCTTGAAATACATTTTTCAAAAGCCTATGCCAACGGGAAGACTTGCAAAGTGGCAGATATTGCTCACGGAATTCGACATCATCTATGTGACTAGAACTGCAATGAAGGCTCAAGCACTGGCCGATCATTTAGCCGAAAACCCGGTCGATGAGGAATATGAGCCGTTGAAGACTTATTTTCCTGATGAAGAAACAATGCATATCGACGAGGTGGAACAAATTGAAAAACCTGGCTGGAAACTTTTCTTTGATGGAGCCGCCAACATGAAAGGAGTCGGAATAGGAGCTGTAATCATTTCTGAAACAGGGCATCACTATCCTGTTACGGCTCAATTGCGATTTTATTGCACCAATAATATGGCTGAATATGAAGCTTGCATTTTGGGGTTAAGGCTAGCTGCAGACATGGGTATCCGAGAAATCTTAGTCATGGGAGATTCGGATCTTTTGGTACATCAAATTCAAGGAGAATGGGAAACCCGAGACTTGAAGCTCATACCATACCGACAATGTCTACATGATCTTTGTCAGCGGTTTCAATCAGTGGAATTCCGACATATTCCAAGAATCCATAATGAGGTGGCCGATGCATTGGCTACCCTGGCATCAATGTTGCACCATCCGGACAAAGCTTATGTAGATCCGATACATATTCAAGTCCACGATCAACACGCTTATTGCAATATGGTTGAAGAAGAATTTGATGGTGAACCATGGTTCCACGACATCAAGGAGTATATCAGAATGGGAATATATCCCGCACAAGCCACAGGAGATCAAAAGAGGACCATTAGGCGATTAGCAAATGGATTCTTCTTGAGCGGAGGAGTTTTGTATAAAAGAACACCAGATCTTGGATTATTAAGATGCATAGATGCCAGACAAGCTACAGCTGTCATGTCTGAAGTACATTCAGGAGTTTGCGGACCCCACATGAGTGGATATGTGTTGGCAAAGAAAATCCTCCGAGCTGGTTACTATTGGCTTACCATGGAGCGAGATTGTATCAGTTTTGTACGCAAGTGTCATCAATGCCAAATACACGGAGATTTGATTCATTCTCCACCATCCGAGTTGCACACAATGTCGGCACCATGGCCTTTCGTTGCTTGGGGCATGGATGTGATTGGTCCAATTGAGCCGGCAGCATCCAATGGACACAGATTCATTCTGGTAGCTATTGATTATTTTACCAAATGGGTTGAGGCCAAGACATTCAAATCAGTAACCAAGAAAGCTGTGGTCGATTTTGTCCACTCAAATATCATATGTCGATTCGGAATCCCGAAGGTGATCATCACAGATAACGGTGCTAATCTCAACAGCAACTTAATGAAAGAAGTATGTCAACAGTTTAAGATTACACATCGTAACTCTACCCCATATCGGCCCAAGGCGAATGGAGCAGTAGAAGCAACCAACAAAAACATAAAGAAGATACTTCGGAAAATGGTAGAAGGTTCAAAACAATGGCATGAAAAATTACCATTTGCATTATTGGGATACCGCACTACTGTTCGCACTTCAGTAGGAGCAACTCCTTATTTATTGGTATACGGCACTGAAGCAGTAATTCCTGCAGAAATTGAGATTCCTTCCCTTCGGATCATCGCCGAAGCAAAGATTGATGATGATGAATGGGTCAAAACCCGTCTAGAACAGTTAAACTTGATTGACGAAAAACGATTGACCGCAGTATGCCATGGTCAATTATATCAAAGAAGAATAGAAAGAGCATACAACAAAAAGGTGCGTCCCCGGAAGTTTGAAGTAGGTCAGCATGTGCTGAAACGTATTCTTCCACATCAGGTTGAAGCAAAAGGCAAATTTGCCCCGAATTGGCAAGGACCATTCATTGTGACCAGAGTATTATCGAATGGTGCACTATGTTTAACAGATATTGAAGGCAAATGCATAGATATGGCGATCAATTCTGACGCGGTAAAGAGATATTATGCATAACTTTTTGAATGTTTGTATTTAGCACTATTTCGAAGATTGAAATGACAAAGGCAATTTATTCTGCTATCCAAACACTATACCATTTGCTTCCCCTTTGAGCCATACTTGTTTCTTTCCTACCCTCTCTTGGAATCAATAAAAAAAAATCAAAATCTTCACTATTATGTAGTGAACTACGTTTGACCTGATTCCTCAAAGAAGGATACGTAGGCGCCTCACGGCTCGGTCATAGGGTGCACAACATGCACAATGTGCACGGAAAAGAAATATTAAGAGACCCCAATCAAGAAACTGGGGCAGGAATTGTATTGGAAATAAGAAAAGATTCCAAGAGTTGTAATTTTAAACCCATACCAAAGCTATTTAGCTTTTAATACCTTTTCCATTCCTAACCTTAATACCAAAAAGACCTTTCGATCAATCTTAGAAAAATGCTGAGGCAAGCAAATGAAGTGGTTCATAACACTCTGGTACAAACAAGGAAAGAAAGTAAAATGAGAGAGTCTTATAGGTGAAAACCCACACGGGCACCATAAGGCGACGGAAGTTGAGAGAAAAGTAAAATGAGAGAGTCTTATAGGTGAAAACCCACACAGGCACCATAAGGCGAAAAGGAAGTGAAGAAGTGAAAAACGAGGAAAATTTATCGGTGAAAACTCCTTGAGACAATTGAGAGGAGATGGATTAAAAGACTGGGTTGATTAATCCGAAATGCATACCCTGATCATTGGTGCCAGTAATTCCAATCAGATAAGTCCTTTATTCCTTTTCCAACAGTCATCCAAAAAATTGGATTTTTCTTTTCATTCTATAATTGTCGAAATCAGCGTATTTCGTTACTAATAATCTTACTTTCTCCAAGCTTTGAGATAAGTTTTATTCCAAACAAATAAGAAGGAATGTCAAGGTATACTACCAAGATTCAAGGTTACAAAATACAGCCACGAAAGGTGGGAGATAAAATACGGGTGTAAGAAAGATGAAATCAAAAGTGGATCAGCAAAGTCAGAAGAGGCACATGATTACAGTTGAAAGGTTTTGAAGGAAAACACACAGAGGGGAATCCTATAGTCAAGGATCAATTACAAAGACAAAACAGTCTTTTCAATCATTCCAAGGCAATAAAGAGAGACGAAGAGAAACATCACCATCTGCAAGAATACCACAGCCAACCACCCTGCTTTAAACTAACGAAGTTTTCTTTGATTTAAAACAGGGGCAAAAACAATATTTGTGTCAGGAAATACCTGGTAAAGAAAAAGAAGAAGTCAGGCGTCCACCTGGAGAATGAGGATGAGAAAAAGAAGAAGTCAGGCGTCCACCTGGAGAATGAGGATGAGAAAAAGAAGAAGTCAGGCGTCCACCTGGAGAATGAGGATGAGAAAAGAAGAAGTCAGGCGTCCACCTGGAGAATGAGGATGAGAAAAAGAAGAAGTCAGGCGTCCACCTGGAGAATGAGGATGAGAATTAAAAGAAGTCAGGCGTCCACCTGGAGAATGAGGATGAAGAATTAAAGAAATCAGGCGTCCACCTGGAGAATGAGGATGAGAATTAAAGAAATCAGGCGTCCACCTGGAGAATGAGGATGAGAAAAAGAAGAAGTCAGGCGTCCACCTGGAGAATGAGGATGAGAAAAGAAGAAGTCAGGCGTCCACCTGGAGAATGAGGATGAGAAAAGAAGAAGTCAGGCGTCCACCTGGAGAATGAGGATGAGAGAAGAAGAAGTCAGGCGTCCACCTGGAGAATGAGGATGAGAATTAAAAGAAGTCAGGCATCCACCTGGAGAATGAGGATGAGAAAAAGAAGAAGTCAGGCGTCCACCTGGAGAATGAGGATGAGAATTAAAGAAGTCAGGCGTCCACCTGGAGAATGAGGATGAGAATTAAAGAAGTCAGGCGTCCACCTGGAGAATGAGGATGAGAATTAAAGAAGTCAGGCGTCCACCTGGAGAATGAGGATGAGAAAAAGAAGAAGTCAGGCGTCCACCTGGAGAATGAGGATGAGAATTAAAAGAAGTCAGGCGTCCACCTGGAGAATGAGGATGAAGAATTAAAGAAATCAGGCGTCCACCTGGAGAATGAGGATGAGAATTAAAGAAATCAGGCGTCCACCTGGAGAATGAGGATGAGAAAAAGAAGAAGTCAGGCGTCCACCTGGAGAATGAGGATGAGAAAAGAAGAAGTCAGGCGTCCACCTGGAGAATGAGGATGAGAAAAGAAGAAGTCAGGCGTCCACCTGGAGAATGAGGATGAGAAAAGAAGAAGTCAGGCGTCCACCTGGAGAATGAGGATGAGAGAAGAAGAAGTCAAGCGTCCACCTGGAGAATAAGGATGAGAATTAAAAGAAGTCAGGCGTCCACCTGGAGAATGAGGATAAGAATTGAAGAAGTCAGGCGTCCACCTGGAGAATGAGGATGAGAATTGAAGAAGTCAGGCGTCCACCTGGAGAATGAGGATGAAAGAATTAAAGAAGTCAGGCGTCCACCTGGAGAATGAGGATGAGAATTAAAGAAGTCAGGCGTCCACCTGGAGAATGAGGATGAGAAAAAGAAGAAATCAGGCGTCCACCTGGAAAATGAGGATGAAGAAAGAAAAGAAGCAGTCGAGGCACCCACCTGAAGAACGAGGAAATGCAATTGAAGTGTTGAAATCAAAAGCACGCTCATATGAAAAAGGAGCACACTTAGAATCAATAAAGCAGAGGAGTCCAACAAAATCCCCAACAAGAAACAACAAGAGTTCCAAAAGGAATACGGAATAAGACCAATGCCCAAGAGTCACCAAGATATCAAGACAACAAGAAACGCAAGAGCATGATCTAGATAAGATTTTATAATTCATGTACCATAGTCTAGTTTAATTTTGTATTTCCTTTAAAGTAAGGTGTAATAAGGAGGTCAGCAAGCAGTAAAAATAGCACGAAGCAGCAGTAACATCACAGTCCCACGGTAGTCCCAGCTACCCAAAAACTTCCTGAACTACATTGACCTGATTCCTTTATAGCCAAGGATATGTACGAAACCTTTGAAGCAGAGGTTCGGTCAAATCTTTCTAAAAATGCTTCCCACGGAGTATTCGAACGGGCAAAAATCGCTCGTGTCCGCTCACTTTATCTTTGTACGAAATCTCTTCGAGTTTCCGCACAAAGAGGGGCAGCTGTGAGCACGTGATTTTTGCCTTACGAAAAACTACTCCAAAATAAATCAAAATAAATTTCTTTTACTGTATAATTTCTGAATTTGCGTGGTGTTAAATATTTGTTTATGTCCGTAAAATGTTTGCTTTGTTATAATTAAACAAAATTAAGATAAAAATACATGTTTCATGTATATCTAGGATTTAAGTATGCATTTAATTAAGTTAATTTAAATAAAATCATAAAAATATGCATTTTGTTCTATTTTTTCCACTGTGTGATTAATGTTGTCTATGTGTTAATAGTTGTTAAAAAAGGTAATTAATATCTTTGTAAGTGTAATTTTGTTTTTATAATTTTAATTAAGATTTTGTTATTTAATAATGAAATTAGAAAATAAAAAAAAATAATACAAGTTGTACAAAATCGGACCTGGATTAAAATCCAGGCCCAAAACATTAATTCCCCCCACAGCCCAATCCGAACAGCCCAAGTCTGACCCAGTCCCAAGCTAAGACCAAACGACGTCGTTTGGTCACCTCTCATCAAGGGCCGTTGGATTAAATCCAACCAACGGTCAAGATCCCCTGCCCTTACCCGCAACCCATAACCCGACCCATTGACCCGACTCAGTCCGACCCCAACGTTAAACCAAACGACGTCGTTTGGATTAGTGGATTGATCCTGGCCCTCCATCTTACTTGATCGGACGGACGATACCAATCCACCCCACCCCTATAAAAATCCCAAACCCTTACCCCGGCCCCTAACTAAACACCCCCCCCCATCCTCTCCTGTTCATCGTCTTCTCAAACAGACCCCTAACCCAAGCCGCCCCTATTCCCGTTCGCCTGAAACCCGGCGGCATCAACGCCGCCGGTCACCAAAGTAACACCCCAGAACCCCCTAAGCCTCCTCTATCCAAATATGTTATCTGCTTGGTTCGAATCTCCCTGAAGGTTCTCGAATCTTCATTTGAAGATTCGAGCCAAGTTCAGATCTAAACCAAACAACACCTAGTTAACACCATAGCTTCCCCTAGTCATCCTGAGTATGGATCTGTTGGTTGTTTGGCTCGAATCAGTTCTGAACTTCTCGAATCTTCTTTTGAAGATTCGGACCAAACAAGGACGAACTCAGATCCGTTTCAAACTAACACCAAATGACCCCTAGGCTACCCTCACCCTTATATCATGTTTGGTTCCTTTCGAATCTAACCAGAAATGATTAGGTCCCAAATCGAACCTTCAGGAAACCTAGAAATACCAAACTTCTGGATTTTTGTCCAAATTGATTAAAGGATTGAGGTTTAATCGACCTTAGTCGAAGTATTTTCAGTGGAAAATACTTCGACTAAGGTCTGTTTGATTTCAAACAAAAAATCCGAAAGCCGAGTTGAGTTCGAGTCTGATTGAAGATTCAGAGGTATTTTCTATTTCTTTGTGTATTCTACGTGTATTGTTGTCTGTCTTTATAGCTTTTTAATTTTTCATATTTGTTTTGATCAATTCTGTCATTTCTGTCTCCTACCTATCTACTTAATCAGAATGTGAATTGTTTCTGTTGGTTGTGATTGTTTACAATGTGTGTAATCGACTCGATTAAGTTCGTCGATTAGTTATATTACGAATTTTCATTTCTGAAAATGTTAACTAAAACAGTCTGCTTCTATTGTTTTAGACTAATTATTGACAAATGTTGTAAATAGTCAATTGATTAATGCTCGTCAATTAAATCATGATTGTTTGTGAATCAGTGAATTCAAATGTATGTTGTATATGTTGTTTTCTGAACAGGGCATTGTCAGTATATTGACAATGCTCCTGTGTATGTTTGATCTTAGTTCAATTATAAGTTCAGTTTGCATTATTGTGCTGAACCCAGTGTAATATTGTCAAGTTTGAGTTCAAGTTTACAAATGATGATTAGATGTAATTGTGATAGAATGTTTACATTCTTAGGATTCAGTCCAGAACCTAAGAGAATTGGTTATAGCTGTGTTAAATCAGTTTGATAATTAAGTTTGAACAGATTTTTAAATCTGTTTTGTAAATTCTGTTATGATTTTTGCATTTAAGGCAGTAATAACAGTAATTACAGTAGGATTTCAGGGACATTTCTGGGTATGAAACAGATAAAACAGTAAGGGTAATATGATATAATAGTGGGCTGATAATGGAGTGTTAATGGCTATTAGTTAATGATACTAATGGGGAACAAGGGATAATGGGCTGCTGAAAATCAGGGAAAAGTTAGCCTAATGGGATTTAAAGTGGAAAAACATATTTTTAATGGAAATTTTCTGTTTTTAAAAGATAAAGGGGGTCCAAGCAGCACTTAAAAAGAAAGGGGCAGACCTGTATAAATACAGGAAGCTGGACAGATTTTAGGGAGAGAGATTTTTAGGATTGAGATTTTGAAGAAAAGAAAAGAACTCAGATTTTGTTTAAAAGGAAAGAGAGGAAGAAAACAGAAAGAGAAATAGAAAAGAGAACATTCACACACACACACACAATCTGAAACAGATATAAAAGCAGAAACAGAAAATCAGAAATAAGGAATCCGAAACAGAAAGAAAATGAAATCTGAAATGCATTCTTTCTGGAATCTGTTGTTTGCCTGTGAATGTTGTTCAGTCCAAATCTGAAATTTTTCCTAAGTCTCTGTCACTGTTCATCTGGGTCAACGGGTCTTGTTCAGACTTGTTGTGTTATTGGTATATTCTACTGATTTTGTTATTGCTGCTACTGCTGAAATTTACTCCTTCCACCTTCATTTTCAGGTACATGTCTTTTAAATTTTAAGTTGGAAAGAGATTCAACATGACTCATCAATGAAGCTTGAATTGAAAGTCTATTTTCTATTTGTCCAAGTTCATCAATTTAAATTTCATTTTTGTTTCATGTTAGTTAATTAGTAGTGAATTCAATTTGATAGCTATGAGCTAATTGTCTTACTTTGAAAGTTCGTATAAAGGTTTGTAATAATATTAGTTCATTATCTCATTAGTTTAATAAATTGTCCAAGTAGGGAATATGGCATGAATGTTGGTCATTATTTAATTTTGTTGTTAGCTAAGTAAGAAGTGATGTAGAAGTACCAAGAAAACTACAATAATGATATTTATTGTTAAATAAGGTTAAGATGGTGTTGATGGTATATTTTTATAATATAATAGATGTGGGTATAAACGTTGGCGAAAGGTAATATGATATAGCTTGTTACAATGTTAAAACGTTATGAATGTTTATGATATACAGTTAGGTTGCATGTAAGGTAACTCTGTTGAATTAACTTGTATAATAATTCCCTTTCTATAAATTCGATGCTTATCTATCTTCACAAAACAAAGTGGCCAAATAATTAGGCCTATTAGATTAAAAGCGAGTATATGAGAATGAAAAGAGATGTACAAGCATAAATTGCCACACTTTACATCAATGATAATTAGAAATAGAATTTGCATTAAGTAAATCATGAAAATTCTCGGAAAATATTTCCTTCCTTTATGAATCATTTATTTTCAGTTTCATATGCAATTTATTCTTTGGCATATATATATATATATGTCATATTTGTTTAAAAATAGTATTAATCATATTTTTATTCTGTTCTTTGAATTTGAATAGTTGGAATGAATATAACTTATATTCGGAAATCATAATCGACGAACAACCTTTAATAGATTGCGAATTCTTTTCAAAGAATTTATAGGCCTCTAAATAGGAGTTTCTCATGATTTTCACATAAAAGAAATACATAAATATAATAAACAATTTGTGGAAAATCCCTAAACCATTACAAATATTTTGCGCAATTAGGGATACGTTCGCGTACCCTGATTATATTTTTAAAAGTAAAAATTCGGATTATGCGTACGCGCAATTTCGAACGAATATTTAATAAAAGGATTTATCCAAAGGCGTTAAATCAATTTCATAAAAACCCGAGATGTACGGTTCACTATTCAAGAAAAACAAATATTCTTGATTCGACACAATTTTGAAAAATGATTGCTTAATAAATATATTATCAAAAGTTATTGTGTACACGTACGCGTGACACAAGTCCGCAATTTTTTTTAAAACACGAATATACGTACGCGTAATTCGATTCAAAGAAGGGTCCTCAAACACAGTAAGTATAAGCGGTAGCAAAAAAATCATGTAACATCAATATGTTTAATAAAAATCAAGATAATTAAGCCAATAATAAAAACAGTTAAGCGACCGTGCTAGAACCACGGAATTCGGAAATGCCTAACACCTTCTTCCGGATTAACAGAATTCCTTACTCAGGATTTCTGGTTCGCAGAATAATAAACAGAGTCATATTCTCCTCGATTCAGGGATTGAAAATGGTGACTTGGGACGCCTTAAAATTCCCAGGTGGCGACTCTGAAATAACTAAATAAATCCCGTTTCGACTGTCCTTCAATTGGAGAAAACTCCCCACGCACCCCGCGGGCGCGGTGAAAAGGAGGTGTGACACTAGCCACTACAAGAAATAAGGGTTATGGCCACATTTATTTGGTGTCATTTATAATAAATGTCAGAAATTAATTACTTTTGTGACATTTATTAAAAACTGTTGCTAACATAATGACATTTGATAATAAATGTGAGAAAAGTATGACATTTTGATTTAAATATTGCAATATTAATAAGAAATTACCGACAATTACAATTAAAGAAGGAAACTTTAACCTAATGTCTAACTTTTAAATACGTGAAACGAAACAAATTAGACCCACAACGGCGGCTCCCGTGATATAATTCTTCTAGGTCTCCTTCACTCTGCTCCCATCGTTGAGTTCTTTCTAGCCTTTGGAATCCTCTGCTAATGGTGCCTTATCCGTCGATTGTTTCTTTTCTGCCTTTGATACTGTCGTAGACAAGAAGGATTGAGAAAGCAAAGTTGCGACATGGGACGAGGAGGCTACAGACGATATATTATTTAAAATTAAGATAAGATTTCCTTCTGAAGTTTGATGTCTCCACTGGTTCGAATATGAAGTCTTTCGATCTCTCTTTCTCTGCTACATTTAGGTAGCATCGTGATTAATTATTCACACATCTTTGTTCATTGATAATCATACAATTAAGTTTAGTTATTTTAAGATTTTTATAGTGTGTAGCTTTGATGATATTATTTGCTTGCAAAATTGGTGCTTTCTTGAAATATTTGTGTTTACGCAGCGCTTTCATTTGTTCTTTAGTTTGGAGTGCTTGAGGGGAAGGTAAAGATATTTTTTGGGGGGTTTTCGGGGAGGGGTTTCTAAGCAAATTTTATTTTGTTTTTGATAAAGCATTCAGTTAATTTTGTTTGATTTTCCATCTTGCTTTAGAGTAAGAAATTTATTGTCTAACTCTAATTAGAGTAATGAATGTTGTCAGGTTTTTCATCTAAAGATACTCAAATGGTTGATTGTTGGCTCATATGTCTATTCCAACGTATAGATTAATCATTAGCGTCACTATCTTGGTGGGAGGAATGTGGAAATGAGGTAATTCTTATTTCAATTCTGACACTGGTTTCAAATAGGATACAAATATTCAGTGATCTTAGTTGGGATTTGGCAAGCTGATGAAACAAAGAGTTTTGCTTGATAGTGGAGTTTGGATGAAACTAGCTATGCATGTGTCTTTAGTTTTACCTCTATTTGATCTTGTTCTAAAAAAGCAATATTTTTTAGTTTTCTTTTGTATTTTTTGTTTACTTATATATGATATATCAAGTATGTCTCACTCAAATGAGTTATGTTTCTCGCAGGGTTACATTTAGATGTGTGCTGGTTATGGAGCTCAATTTAGAGGTATGCAAGTTTTGGAGCTCCATGTTTATTTCTTGTACAGTAAACTTCTGCTGACTGATTAAAGTGCTCCTTAACAGTGGTTGCTGAGGTTAGGATTGTTGATTCCAATATCACCAAATTCAATACTCCACCAACTTTTACCAACTTGTTAAACGTTTGAATTGTTGTGTATCTCTGTGTCAAATTCATGATAATATTGTTATTCTCCTTGATTTCTTTTAAGCCAAATAGTATGTAATTGATTGTTGCAGTCTTTGTAAGTTAGTTTTATTTGTTATAATTTTTGGATTAGGAGATACTTTACTTAGAAAGATAATTATTGGACTATGATAATATACAACTACTTAAACGAATAGCTGTTATCTTCGATTAAATCCTACTGCATAGTTTATAGAGTTGCCTAATATCCTTTCTGTTCTCTTCCAGGGAATTTATTACTTAAAGTTGAAATTCTGCAATAATTAGTGGTATTAGCCATCATTTGATCATCACCTTGGACAATCTTTTTCTAGAAAGTCAGTAGATTATCAAATGAGTAGGCACTCAAACGACATGGGGAGGAAGCTTCTAAAAGAAAGTAGCAGAAGGAGGGGAAACAGAGCCGAAGAAGTGAAAATATCTCTTGTCCCAATATTAGTTTGAATCCAGCAATGTTTAATTGTAAAGATGTATAGCTATTCACAATTTTATTCTTGTATATGGATCATATGTTTGCAAATATTTTATTTTTGTTTAAATTGTCTATAGTGAATGACATTTGTAAGTACAATTTGAACTTTGATGGTTATATTTTCCTGTTAATAAAATAAAATTTTAGTTTCTACATTAAAATGCCAATGAGTATTTTAATTTTGACATTAAAGGATATGCTACAGAAATGTCATAAGTCACTCAAATTTCCCGACACTTCTAAATGTCATAAACTAAGCTACGAACTATTTATTTACTGACAATATATTAAATGTCAGAAATTTAAAGTGACATTTCAAAAAGAGTCATGAAATAAATGTCGTAAATTATTTACCGACATTAATATAAATGTCGGAAATTTTCCGACATTGAAATTTACGACATTTGACCTAAGTGTAAAATAAATGTCGGTAAGTAAATTTACGACATTTATGGCACTTAATGCGACATTTATTAAATGTCATAGTAGCCCTTATTTCTTGTAGTGAGCCGCCCTATCAATCTTCTCTGAATCCATCTCAATCATGGATTCTTTCCATGATTTTCTTGCCTTTTATATGTTATCAAAGTATTACCTTCAAGACTATGGTATCACTTAGTACTTGCCTAAACATGGCAAGTACCATCTCCCAAATTCGGGCCGTTCAACTTCAATCGCTAGAATCTGGATAATATCTCATCCATATACATGGAAAAATCGATAATTTCTCATACCAGTAGACCGATTCTCAAATGTTGAACCCTAATTAGGGTTTGATTTTTGATTTCTTTCCTTTACTGGTTATTTTATGATTGCATGTATGCTTTTACCTTTCTTCATTCATATTTGGTTGATTTCTTTCTTTATTTACTCGCCTGATTTAACGACTATATAAACCCCTCCCTATTCCCCCTTGAGACAGACCTTTAATGGCTAGATTTCACTAAAAATTGAAGTTATTGTTTTATTTTTCTCTCATTCTCTTGTTCTATACTTTGATTCTTGGTCGACTGAATGCCAAGACCACCCGGATTCAATTTTTCAACCTTTTCTTGGTGCGAGCACTGCCCAGGGTTCATTTGAAGTCCTTGGGAACTTTGATGCACTAAGATTCTGGGTTCTTGCTCTTTGTTGATATTTAGAATACTATAGAATTTTGTTCTTTCTTGTTGTCCGTTTAACTGGTAAGTCACTTGGCTTTTGCAATTTCATTCTTATGTGTCTATGATTTGCATATTTTTACTTCTGAAATTCATGGCTTAATGTGTTTCTGGGCTAATTTTGTGTGCAACTTTGTTAGCTTTGCACTTGCTTTGAGCCTCTTTAGCATTTAATTTCACCTAAAGCTACCAGTTCTGAGATATGTTATTTGAATATGCTTCACCTGAATGATTTAGACCCTCTTAAGTTCATATTAGCCTGATGTGTTGATACTTGAATGTCTACATTTGCTATTTGACATGAGCTTGCTTTCCCACTTTGTTCTAAATCTCTGTAATAGCTGACTTGCATCTGTAACGTGTTCTAATCTATGTTAAGACCTTCACTATTGGCTATGACTCGTTCTCCTGTTAATATGTTCCTCAACATGTCTTTGGTTTGCGTGATTCTGTAGCCTTAGTGATTATTTGGGACCTTTGGAATGGCTATCTTAATTTATGTTTCCCTACCATGTTTAATACTATTTTGCTTCATAATGCAAGTTAACATATCTGTCTTTTGATATTGTGATGGACACTTAGCATAATTTGGACCCTTGAGCTTTAAACCTTCTAAGTTAGTGCTATTCAAATTCTGTCCTTTAATCATTATTCTCTCACCCCCTTTTGTTACCTACATTATTCTGAATCCATCACTCTTGGCCGGCTGAAAGTCAAGGCCACTAAGTCTCTCTCTATTGACCTCCCTAGTGTGAGCACTGCTCGGGGTCCATTTGAGACCCTTGTGAACTCTGACACACCAGGACTTGAGGTTCTTTAGCCACTCTCTCTACTACTGAGACTTGAGTATCTTTAACACTCAGTTCTTTCCTCATTCTATCTACTGAATATACAAACTGGTTTGTTTAAGTGATTCAATATCTGTATCATATGGTCAATATATGGCTGTTTGGTTTGGCTTGAGTTCCTTTATGGTTTCTGGGCCATACTAATGAATATAGTCCTCCGTCAGAATCTGGGTACGCTATGTGTGAAGAAAGAAGGCCCAAGCAATGCTGGGTGTTTCCTTTTGGGCCTGCTATGGGCCTACTGTTATTGCCTATATAATATTTTCTAATTATATTCATTACTGGGTCTATAATAATTTTGTAATAAATAATTAGGGTGTTAGTGAAATTGGAAAAACGGGTATACTCTAATATTTGCATGAAAGGGTAGAAAAGTATGCCTATAGGATTCGTATGATCTACTTGCTATTTTATCCAACCTGCCATATATGCTATTAAATCTTCATGTACACTGGTAGAAATCATACCATTAGGAAAATTACACACTCACACAACTTGTGCTTTATTTATTCCTATGACTACTGCTATGTGTTACTAGACAGCATGCCTATAGGAAATAAATGTCAATAAACATTCCTTTGATTTGTATAACTTCAACATGTTCATTAGATTCCACGCCTATAGGATTATACTAGCTTATGTTCTACTGATTTTCACCTAGAAATCATGTCCATAGGACCTTAATCAATCAATAAGCTATTGTTATTGTTATCATATTGCTCCGCCTAGATAACATGCTTATAGGGGTAAAATGTTATAAATATCAAGTTCGATTGTCGATTGCTAGAGATCCTTTTTATAGGACACTATCACTCGCTTAATTTCGTTTATGAGATCAACTTGCCAAGTCTGGGCTCTCAGAACTATTTTCATTCTTTAGCTACGCCACTATTAGAAATCATGCCTATAGGACAATGCCACTTTTCTAAACTGGTATCTATAAAACTAGCCTTAACAGTTTTAAAGTTCGTAAATGGTCTACTGCCCCATCACTAAGAGTAATAATATTATATTTGCAATATTGGAATTCAAAGTCAGATAGAAACCATGACTATAGGGTTTTTAGTCCTTATCCTGAAACTGTCTAATGCCTAATGTGAAAATCTGTTTGCGTGCGTTTATTGTCCAAGTGTGGAGGCTAACCTGAGCCCTTGACTGCCTTACATGAAGTCCAACTTGTTTTGTATGTCGCCTAATTTTATTATTTTGAGCAGCCTAGGTAAAGTCTAGAACCACCAAATGGAGATCCAATGCCTCCTGGACCATAGGCATGGCACAGGTAGTGCACACATAGGATACGACTTAGAATTGAATTAAAGAACATTTAGGTAAACAACTTTAACATAGTAATCGGGTAGTAGGAGATGATAGTCCTTTCATGCTGAATAATATGAGTAACTCCCTACCCCAAGGAAGTTGTGAAGTATTATTTATGTTGCACGGGGTGATCCTTTAGGCTAAAAAACTTAGGACCTCCCATTCTCTTCTTTATACATTTAGTCATCTAATATAGACCGTTGTAGTTATATCTTTGTAATCCTCATTTCTCATTGTGTTATAATAAATTCCTTTAACCCGTACTCTCTTTGTTTATCTTGCCTAATTATAGTTGTGGACCTCGAAGAGTACCTACACCTACTCTTTGAGGTAATTTGAGCCCTTACCCGATCTTTGGTGGCGTTGACCAGTCAAACAGAGTTATCTGCATAATAGGTTCCCTAACGTACCTCAAAACCCGTTAGGTAGCGACTCTTCTTCTTTTAGCACTCTCTCTCCCATCCAAAAGAGTTGTAACATGTAAAATACTACTTTTGTGAGAAAACGGGGCCGCGACAGTCTGGAAGATGGGCTGAAATATTTTTATCATAGCCTTTTGAGACAAAGATAGAGCAGTTTTAAACCGAAAGGCATGACGTTTCACTGAAAATGGTGATCGAAAATGCAAAAACCATTTTTCCCTATCATCCGGATGGATTCCCAATCCCCAAAAGCCTGATTTGAGATCAAACTTAGAAAAATATTTTAGTTTGGCAAGTTGAGAGAAAAATGTGAGCTTATTTGGAATGGGAAACTTGTCATACAAAAGAAAATGATTGAGCGGTTGGAAATTAATTAACAATCCCAATTTACTTCTTGTTTGATGGACTTTTTTGTTGACATAAAAATTTTTGCACACCCATTGTGAATTTGTGGCTCAATGAGATCAAAATCCACCAGCTCCTGATATTCCTTCTTTGCAAGATGAAGGCGATCGGGATTCATACAAGACTGACTTGCCTTTGTAGGATTGATATCTCATTTTTTTTGAAAGGCAGCTTGATGAAGAAATCTTTTTTTTCATAAAGGATTGTCACATTTGGTTAAGAATTCAGTGTGAGATTCTGCACAAGAGTGTAGTGTGATTTGTGCTTCAATTTCCTTACTTGATCTTGTTCTGCGGGCTGGAATAATCTTGGGATTGCACAATATGGCTTGAAGTTCTTTTTGAATGTTATCCTATTGCCATTGATCTGGAGTGTGTCCTGCAAAATCCGGTAAATTTCAAAACCAATGATCAAATCCTTACCTGGGGTATTTGACCCAATTAATTTGGTCATGTACTTCAGTCCTGGGAAGAATTCGATGGTGATCGGGTAATTAGTAATGACAGTTGTGATCAGTATTCCATTTAAGGATGTGTTGACATTCTTGAAGTACGACATCCAATACTCATCTGGAAAGACCGCAGAATGAATAAGTGTGTAGGTTGCTCATGTGTCAAAGAAAGCTATGACATGTGTTGGTTTGTCCCACTTGGATGCATAAACTTTGATTTCTGCTTGCAGGATCATCGTGATGTTGTGGATATCTTCTTTCACCTTTGGCTTTTGTTCTGAAATTTGGTAATGATCATTATCATACTCCTCATAAACATCCAGGGAAAAAAGAGTCTTCTATGATCTCACGTTTAAGTAAGAAACGGATTAAAGGTCATCATCATTACTGTAATGAATGCCTGTGTAATCTGAAGTTTTAGAGAGAAGTCTAATAGACTGCTTGGACTGCGGGCAGTTCCTCGAAAAATGTCCTATTTTATTACAAATAAAACATGCTCTATTTCTCCTTGCATTGCCCGGCCTTCTCTTTTTGAAGTATTTTGTTTTTATTTTGAACCTGGACCTGTCGCCTGAGAATTTTGGCAACCTGAACCTTTTGGACTTTTTCTTTGACACCTAGCATAAGTAATCTTTCTTTCATGAGATTAAATCTGGCCTGAGCTTCAAATGCTGGATCATTCTTCGTTATTAGTTTTGGAGCATATCTTTTTGCACAGATATCATTAAGAGTATAAAAAATTACTTGCCTAATGTAAACAATATTCGTAGCAGTTATTGACTTGTATTTACCTTCTACGATGGTCATGGTTCGACCAGCCAACATCTTTGGTAGGTATGAAACAAATGCTTGTTTTAGATTGATATCCCCATCCAGCATAAAATTGTTTTTGCCATTTTCTTGAAATGTTTGTCAATGATATCTCTATCCAAATACAGACCTTCATTTCAAAAGGTTGTCTTCGTAGTTTTTCATGCCTTTGGCCAGCATCACCACAGAAAACTTCATGCAAGATTTTTTTATTAAAAGAAAAATCTTGGGAAGTAAGAAAAATATTTTTGTCTTGCAACCCAAGTGAATTCCAACAGTCTCGAAGAATACCTGAAAGGCTAGAAGTGAATTCTGATAGGACTACGTACTTTTATCGCTCTGCCAAATTCTTGGTCACCATACTAAGTGTATAAACCTTGAATTCTTTGGGGCTATATTGAAACTTTTATATCATCTAAGGTAAAGGTATGAAAATTAGTACCTACATGTTTGGCTCTGGCAAAATCATATCTCCTTTCTGGAGTGGACTCATCAATCAACCCATCTTGATCATTGCCATCTTCGGAGACCATTAAATCCCTGGGTTGATTCATGAAAATGGGAGGAAATTCTTCTTCTGAAGAATCTTGGGAGGAATCAGTACTTGTATCGGAACTATCCTCTGTTGGAACTTCTTCGGTAGAATCATCAATAAGCTCTTGTGTTTGCTAGATATCTGACCATTAAGATGTTACCTCCTCTGAATCACTCTGTGATTCTAGTAGTTGAGGAAAATTACTTTAGTAGTTGAGAAAGATTGCTTTAGTAGTTGAGGAGGATTGTTTTGGTAGTTATTACATTAGGAGTGCAAAAAGTTTTTCGAGTTCGCGGTTGACGGCGTACTTGTCGCGAGGGACGCTTTATGTGAGCTTCCAGTGCTCCCTTGTAGGAAGACTTTTGAGCGAATAATTCAACCGCTTCTAAGGTGATCCAATCTCTACGAAAGTAATCCAATCTCTTCAAAGATAATCCAATCTCTATTCCAGTAATTCAATCTCTACTCTAGTATTTTATCGATATCTACGACTCCCGATACTACACACACCCCATGTGATACCACAGGGGATGGGACCTTTTTGAAACCTTTTGCAAATTCACCTGGCCTCAAAAGGAAATCAGCAAGAACATTATCTTTTCCTTTCAAGTCAAGTCCTTTCAAGTGCTTGACTTGAAACTTTTACGGAGAGAACCATTGAGCCCCTCTGAGAATTTGCGGATTCGGAATGATCTTTGGATTTAGCTGGATCATTCTCAAAAAATCCTTCATATCCATCTCGATAAAAAACTCTGAGTGAATTAGGAAAAGAGTGAACTTTTTTACTCCATTTTCACTTCAAAAATCTCTTTGAAAGTGAAATGATAGTGTTGTTCAGCATCCAAAATCTTCCACTGGCATAACCACATATTTTTTTCTGACTATTTTCTTACCGGTATCTGTCTGCAATATTTTCTTTTCATTGGAGGGAATGTACAAAGACATGACACTTTGGGACATCTCTTTTATTTGTTTCACCGCATCATTTTATTCCTTGCCCCATGGCTGGGCATTTCTCTTCAACATTTTCGTGAGAGGAAAAATATATGTAGAAATAATAGGAATAAAATCTCTCACATAATTTATTATTTCCAAAAACTTCTGGATCTGCTTCATTATGAAACTAGTATCGGGGAACTTGAGAAGTTCCTGAGAAATATGAGGACCTGGGGTGTATTCTCCATGTGAAAAATGCATGCCCAGAAAATCAATTTTATTTTTTGCAAAAATTATTTTTTTCGCTGAAAGCCTGATGCCATTTTTTCGCACTAAAGATGCAAAATGATTGTATCTATTTTCGAGAACCCGCCCGAATTCATGTGGGACGATCGACTATTGAAGCTATTCACCTGGTGAGGAGATTGGTGGAGCAGTATAGGGAAAGGAAGAAGGACTTGCATATGTTGTTCATTGACCTTGAGAAAGCATACGATAAAGTCCCTAGTGAGATTCTATGGATGTGTTTGGAAGTTAGCATTGTTCTGATAACGTATACTAGGGTGATTAAGAATATGTACAATTGTGCTAAGATCAGGCGAGGACTGCGGGAGGTGACTCGATACCCTTCCCAGTTATGATAGGGTTGCACTAGGGATTTACTCTTCGTCCATTTTTATTTACCTTGGCGATGACATGTTGACGCGCCATATTCAAGGGAAGGTGCCATGATGCATGTTATTTGCTGATGACATAGTGTTGATCGACAAGATATAAATAAGGGTTAACACGAGGCTGGAGATTTGGAGACAAACTCTGGAGTCTAAAAGTTTCAAGTTGAACATGACCAAAACAGAACGCTTGGAGTGAAAATTTAGTGACGGGACTGATGAAGCGGGTGTGTAAGTGAAGTTGGATACTCAAGTTATCCCAAAGAGAGGTAGTTCAAGTATCTCGGTTCTATAGTCCAAGGTAACGGCGAAATTGACGAGGATATCAAAAATCCCGTCTTGGATCAGGATAGATGAAATGGAGGCTCCCATCCGGTGTTCTATGTGATAAAAATATACCATCAAGACTTAATAATAAATTCTACATGGTGGTGGTTAGACCAACTATGATGTATGGGTTGAGTGCTGGCCAATCAAGATCTCCCACGTCCAGAAAATGAAAGCAATAGAGATAGGATAATGAGATGGATGTGTGGGAATACTAGGAGAGATAAGATTAGAAATGAAGTTAATTTGGATAAAGTGTGAGTGGCCTCCATGGAAGACAAGATGCGGGAGTTGAGGCTGAGATAGTTCGGCACGTTAAGAGGAGAAGCACCACTAATGCTCCTATTAGGAGGTGTAAGAGGTTGTCCATGGCGGGTTTGAGAAGAGATAGAGGTAAGCCAAAGAAGCACTACGGAGAGGTGATTAGGCAAGATATGTCGTTGCTTCAGCTTGTTGAGGACATGACCCTTGATAGGAGAGTATGGAGGTCGAGAATTATGATAGAAGGTTAGTAGGTAGTCGAGAGTTTCCTTCTGTACTAGTCGTATTAGTAGCTCTCTTGTGTTTTCATATTATTAAATCTCTATCACTTCCTGTTTTTTCGTTCCCTTCATTTATAATATTTTTTTGTTACTGTTTGGTACTACTTATTTTCTTCTCCTTCTTTTTCTTTTTCTTTTTCTTCTTCTTTCTTCTCACCTTTTTCTAAGCCGAAGGTCTATCGAAAACGGTTTCCCTGCTTTCACTAGGTAGGGGTAAGGTCTACATATATACTACCCTCCCTAGATCCTATCAGTGAGATTAAACGGAATTTTTTATTGTTATTGTTGTTGTTTTATATTTCAATTCAATATTGTATATTATTTTTCTTATTTTGTAGGTTGTTGTTCCTTTTTTTTTCAACATTTGTTGTTCTCACTTATCATAAAATATTATTTTGCAATTATGTTTTAGATAATATAATAATGAATTATTTATACCGTCAGAGTACGCAATAACAAAGACGAAGTCTTATACTTAAGATTTAACTTATATATGTTAATGTAGATAAATTATGTCTTGTAATTTAACCTATAACTTTATAGTAGACTCTCGCATAATTCGCTCGACATATTATAGGCAATCATTTACTTATAATTATCTTTAAAGTAACATAATTGCGTAAAAACGATTTTGCACTATTAATACATAAAAGTTAAACTCATATATATTAAAGGTATGTAAGTTTTAATTAGTTTCGATTATAATCCTAGTGTCTAATTGATGTATTACCCGAATGTCCCATAAATCAGGTGGTCCGTTGTTTGTTGAAAATTGAAAGAAGCATGTGCACAGTATATTGATTTTTGGCTTGTCAACATTTATATGTCTCCATAATTGAAAGTGGCGACCTAAGTTAACTGAGATATAAATGTACTCTGAATATTGTTTTGTATTAAAACAATAACTGTTATAAAATAAAAGCAATGCAGTAAAATATAAATAAGAAGAGATAGAAAGAAGGGAGAAATGTTTTCTTCTTTCACTTTAGTGTATCTTTTCATTGCAATTATATGACCTTTTATAGGCATAAAAAGTAAAGATGATGGACATAAAGTAGGAGATTTAATCTTTAAGTTATTCACAACATGGGCATCCAATGTACAAACTATTCATAACACTCCCCCTTAGATGTCCATGTAAGATAATGTGCCTCATTAAGAACTTACAAAAAAAATATTGGGGTGTACATAGTTATTTATAATACGCATTGCTTGTTGCCTCATTAAAAACCTTACCAGGAAAACCCAGTGGGACAAAACATTGGTTAAGGAAAAGAGTGCAGCGTGTAGTTACTCCCCTTGATGAAAAATCACTTAATGTCTCGAAGACGACGCATTTCAATCTTATATATCAGCTTTTCAAATATTGAGGTTGGTAATGCCTTAGTGAACAGATCAGCCAAATTATTACTTGAACGTACTTGTTGTACATCTATTTCACCATTCTTCTGAAGAACATGAGTGAAAAAGAATTTCAGTAAAATGTGTTTTGTTCTATCTCCTTTGATATATCCTCCTTTCAATTGAGTTATACATGTGGCATTGTCTTCATACAATATTGTTGGAATATTCTCTTTCGAAGAAAGACCACATGTTTACTGAATGTGTTGAGTTATAGATCTCAACCAAATGCATTCTCGACTTGCTTCGTGAATGGCTATTATCTCTGCATGATTTCAAGAAGTAGCAACCATAGTTTATTTTGTCGAACACCATGATATGGTTGTACCTCCACTTGTAAATAAATAGCCTGTCTGAGATCGACCTTTGTGTGGATCAGATAAATATCCTACATCTGCATAACCAATCAATGATGGCTTGGATTCATTTGAATAAAATAAAACCCATATCAATGGTCCCTTGGAGGTATCTGAATATATGTTTAATACCATTCTAGTGTCTTTGTGTTGGAGAAGAACTAAATCTTGCCAATAAGCTTACTGAGAAAGCTATATCTGGTCGGGAATTTTTGGCAAGATACATTAATGCCCCAATTGCACTAAGATATGGTACTTCGGCACCAAGAAGCTCTTCATCATTTTCATGAGGTCGGAATAGATCTTTCTTTATATCAAGTGATCTCACAACCATCGGGGTACTCAATGGATGTGCTTTATCCATATAATCGCTTTAAAATCTTTTCGGTGTATGTTGATTGATGGACAAATATTCTATCTTTCATATACTCAATTTGTAGACCAAGACAAAATTTTATCTTTCCAAGATCTTTCATTTCAAATTCTTTCTTCAAACAGTCTACTGTTTTTGGAAGCTCCCCAGGAGTTCCAATGATATTTAAATCATCAACATACACGGCGATTATAATAAATTCAGATCCAGACATTTTTATAAAGACACAAGGACAAATTAGATCATTCTTGTACCCTTCTTTCAACAGGTATTCACTCAGGCGATTGTACCACATACGACCTGATTGTTTCAATCCGTATAAAGATTTCTGAAGCTTTATTGAACAAGTTTCTCGAAAACTTTTATATGCTTCTGGCACTTTAAATCCCTCAGGTACTTTCATAAAAATTTCGTTGTCTAATGATCCATACAAATAGGCTGTAACAACATCCATTAGATGCATATCAAGTTTTTCTTGCACTGCCATATTTATGAGATACCTGAAGGTGATAGCATCCACTACAGGAGAATATGTCTCCATATAATCAATTCCAGGCCTTTGGGAAAACCCTTGTGCCACAAGTCGCGCTTTATATCTAACGACTTCATTTTTATCATTTCATTTTCGCACAAAAACCCATTTATATTCTACTGGCTTTATGCCTTCAAGTGTTCGAACTATGGGTCCGAAGACTTCACATTTTCCAAGTGAAGTTAACTCTGTCTGGATAGCGTCTTTCCATTTTGGCCAATCATTTCTCTATCTACATTCATTGACAGATTTTGGTTCAAGATCCTCATCTTGTTGCATTATTTCAACAGTAACATTATAAGCAAAAATGTTATCGATAACAATATTATTTCGGTTCCATCTTTTCCCGGTTGAGACATAACTTATTAATATCTCTTCATTCTCATTATTTTCAAGTACCTGGACCTCCCTTAAGGTCTTATCATTTGTTACGTCTTGGGGCTCTTCTTGAGCCACTACCTCTGTGTTATGTTCACTTTGATCACTTGCTCCTTTTCTTCTTCGAGGATTTTTATCTTTAGAACCGATTGGTCTACCACGTTTCAAGCATGGCTTAGACTCATTTGCCTTAATTAATTATCCTGCTGGGATATCAACTCGAATTGAAGCATTAGCAGTTGGAATATGTGACTTAGTCACCCTTGGTAAGTTAGTGAATGCATCTGGCAATTGATTTGCAATATTTTGTAAATGAATAATCTTTTGAACCTCTTATTCACATTGATTTGTTCGAGGATCTAAATGAGACAGTGATAATGCATTCCAATCTATCTTCTCTTTCAGCTGCTTATTGTCTCCCCCTAATGTTGGATATACTGATTCATCAAAATGGCAATCAGAAAATCTTGTCGTAAATAAATCTCCGGTCATCGGCTCTAGATATTTTATAATAGAAGGAGATTCATATCCAACATATATCCCCAACCTTCTTTGAGGACCCATCTTTGTGAGTTGTGGTGGAGCAATTGGAACATATATCACACAACCAAAGCTCCTAAGATGGGAAATATTTGGCTCCTGACCAAAAGCCAATTGCAATGGGGAGATTTTATGATAACTTGTAGGTCTTATCCGCATAATGTTGCTGCGTGCAAAATAGCATGACCTCATACTGAAATGGGAAGTTTTGTTCTCATAAGAATTGGTCTAGCAATTAATTGGAGGCGTTTGATCAATAATTCTGCTAGACCATTTTGTGTATGAACATAAGCAACCGGATGCTCAATTGTTATTCCAGTTGAAATACAATAATCATTAAAGACTTGGGATGTAAACTCACCAGCATTATCAAGATGAATTGTATTAATTGCATAATCTGGAAATTGTGCTCTTAACTTTATTATTTGAGCCAACAATCTCGCAAATGTCATATTACGAGTTGATAGTAAGCACACATGTGACCATCTTGTAGATGTATCTACCAAAACCATATAATATTTGAATGGTCCACATAGAGGGTGAATGGGCCCACATATATCACCCTGTATACGTTCCAGAAATGCAGGGGATTTCATCCTAACTTTAATAGTTGATGGTCTAATAATTAATTTTCCTTGAGAACATGCAGCACAAGAGAATTCCTTAAATTGAAGAATCTTCTGATTCTTCATTGCATGTCCATGTGAATTCTCAATTATTTTACGCATCATATTAGAACCAGGATGGCCCAACCGGTCATGCCAAATAATAAAATTATCTTGATTAGTAAACTTCTCGTTTACTACGGCATGTGTTTCAATCCTGCTAATACTTGTGTAGTATAAGCCGGAGGAAAGAGCAGGTAACATTTCAAGCACATATTTCTTACCGGACATTATTGTAGTAATATAAAGATATTCAATCTTTTCATCATTTGTAATCTCAATATGATAGCCATTTTGGCGAATATCTTTGAAACTTAATAAGTTTCTTTGAAATTTACTACAATATAGTGCTTCATTCATAGCCAAATTTATTTCTCCTGATAGTAATAAATTGTCTCTTCCAGAACCTTCAATTAATCTTGTACTACCGGATATTGTATTAACATTCGCTTCTTTCATTACCAAATAAGAGAAATATCTCTTATCTTTTAAAATATTGTGTGTTATAGCACTATCCAGAAGACATATATCATCTTTATTAATCTTGAGTCCAATTGAAGACTGAGAAATTTTCATATTCTTCGTAAAAAAAAAAGACAAATAATACATCATAAGAAATATGAAAGACAAGAAGAAAAAAAACATTAAGAAATATATTAGGAATGTAGAAACTAGCAACACGTGATGCATTAGAAAAATACACTCAAGAAAAATAAACTAGTTGCAAACATAAAAATAACAACTTTTATAGCTTCATTCCCCAGTAAGATGATTAGTCTTCGGTCAATATCCTCAAAGAAGTCTCCAGCTTCTAAATGAGTAATATTTGTTAGGCCTTCAGAATCTCTTTATATGCAAGATGTGCCTTAGAATCATATTTGGTTGAGGGACCTGCTTCATCATCATTATTTTGAAAGGTCAAGTGTGCCTCCACATTATTTTCTTTTTTCCTGAGGGAGGCTTGATAAAGTTTGACAAAATATTCTGGCGTACGACAAATGCGTGCCCAATGACCTCTCATACCACATCAGTGACACATACTAGTTTTACCTTTTGAATGATTAATTTGAGAATACTTATTGTTCTCCAATTTATTTCCACCATAATGACGATAATTGTTTCGCCCCTGCCACGTCCACGTTTACGACCATGTCCACGATGGTAATTATTTTATTTTCTTTCAAACTTATCATATGCTGCTACAACATTCACTTCCGGAAGTAGAGCTGACCCAGTGGGACGGGCTTCATGATTTTTTATTAATAGAGTATTATTCTGTTCTGCCACAAGTAGGCATGTGATTAACTCAGAATATTTCTTAAAACCTTTTTCACGGTATTTTTGTTGTAGCACCACATTTGGAGCGTGAAAAGTAGAAAATATTTTTTCCAATAAGTCCTCATCTGTGATAGTGTCTCCACATAATTTTAATAGAGAACTTACTTTAAAGATAGCAAAATTATACTCACTTACGGTTTTAAAGTCTTGCAACCTTAAATGTATCCACTCATACTGAGCTTTCGGTAATACCGTAAGTTTTAGGTGGTCATACGGATCCTTCAAATTAATCCATAATTCAAGTGGGTCTTTTACGGTTAAATATTCAGTTTTTAACCCTTCATGTAGATGATGACGAAGGAAAATCATGGTCTTCGCTTTATCCTGATTTGATGCTTCATTTCCTTGTATAATAGTATTTCCAAGACCTTTAGCGTCAAGGTGAATTTCAGCATCAAGAACCCATGATAAATAGTTCCTCCCGGTGATGTCAAGTGCCACAAATTCAAGTTTTGATAAATTTGACATAGTGAAAACTATCATAAAAGATGAATAAGTTAGAGAAATAATTATAATAATAAACAATTAATGAAAACAAAACGATTAAGGTAAAAGAAATGAAAATAGAGCTATATCATGTTAACAATCTACTATTTCATTTTATTCTTGCCATAAAGTAGAAATTACATACTTGTTTCATTTCACTTTATATTATTGATATATATGTGTTAATAGAACTGAACGTGACTAACATTATTTATATGTTCCAATAAATATAAAGTAATTAAACTATAAAATTATTGCTTGTCAATTTATTTCTCACAGTTCTTCAAAATGCCTTAAAGATATGTTTTGATCTAGGGAGTCCATGAATATTATAAGTATGACATTAGTGCATAGCTAGTTTGATGACTTTGAGATCCTCTAAGAGTTGAGCACGGAAGGAAATAGTTATTTTATCACTGCAATGTACTTAAACTATTTAAGATGCCCAAACGCACAAGTAATCTGCAAACAGTGAGCATATGATATGTACTGCCATAAATAAAATGATTATAATGATACATACCTTAGTAAAATATGGCTCAACTTAGCGGTAGTTAAGAATAAAATTAGAGTTTCGTGCTGATAACGTGTTATAAAATAAAAGCAATGCAGTAAAATATAAATAAGAAGAGATAGAAAGAAGGGAGAAGTGTTTTCTTCTTTCACTTTGGTGTATCTTTCCATTGCAATTGCATGGCCTTTTTTATGCATAAAAAGTAAAGATGATGGACATAATTAGGAGATTTAATCTTTAAGTTATTCACAATATGGACATTCAATGTAGCATCCAATGTACAAACTATTCATAACAATAACCGTTTAATATGCGTCTTTTACATAAAGTCTTCATATTATTATTGTTTATTAATATGTTATAATAAATTAATATAATTTTATTTTCACTGCCACGTACTGCAATGCCACTTTATTATATTGTCACTCTCTTTTGCATCAAATCCAAATACTACAGACAAATATGTTAACACCAAATTCGTTAAGATAATGAAATTATTATGTCGTATCCAACCATCGTTGCACAAGACAGTGAATCTCCTCAGAACTATAAAGTTATGGTCCATTATCTATGACCCTACACTATAAGCTAAAATAAAGTATTTAATTAATATGATAAATAAGTGAATTAAATATACACATAATGTTTAGGCATTTTTAAATATATACCAATATGTCCACTGTGTTGTCATGAAATTACATCCATCATTGTCCTTCACACTAAGATGACATTTGGTTGGTTGTTAATACATTGTCTGATTCTTAATTGCTCTTTTGGCATAATTAATATCTGCATAAATTATTGTATTATATATATTATTTTGTATATGCACAATTGAACATGAAATTATAAGAATACGAAAATTTGTAATGCATAGATTCAATTTTTACGATAGCACTTGATTCGTTGGACATGCCAAGAAAATACAAACATATTCTGTAGTTCTTCTTCTTTTATTTTGTTTAACAAGGATGAATATATAACACTAGTAATATGTAATATGTAATGACGTAAGTAGTTTCTCCTTTAATGGGTTTTATGCGAAGCAATTTTGAATTTTTACATACCTATATATTATTGGAAATTTTATTACGAAAAATGTCGATATTTTGGTATTTCCCCGACTTAAACATATTTTAGTTACACCTTTTTCTTTTTTCTTTTCTCTCTCCCCTCTTCTCTCGAGTACTGTCGCCCTCTCTTTCTCCCCATATATCTCATCTTCTACTACTTCATGGCAAAATATCCTGTAACAGGAGGAAGATTTCGTTAATTACTATTCTATCTGAAAGTTTTATGGGTTTGCTTTTGTTGCTACACTTTTTTTTTTTTTTTTTTCTGTTTTACTTATTCAATAATTATTGACTTTATTTGACGCGTAAAGCTTTATCTTCAGTATTCTGTTAGCTCGAAGTTCACATTCTGTTTCTTATAATTACTCGAAGAAAAAGGACTTTCAATTTTTCAAGCTCTTTTATGGTTTTCTTAAAATAAATTAATTTGCAGGATTTGCTGAATATTAAACAACTTTGTTAACTTGACAAAGAATTAACGTTTATTTTACAGCAAATATATTCATATATATATATACATCAAGTTAACAACTCTTTAGTTGTTGGACCAGACACGATTATGCGACGTGCAGTTGGAGATATAAAGCCTTATTAAAATTTTCGTACGTTATTTCTATCCAGTTATATACAACTACAGTATCATACCATTTAAATACAATTTTTATACAATATATCTTTTGTATATTTTGTATTTGATTTATAAATAATAAAAATAAATGTCATACAACTAATTATATATTATACAAGTTATCTACGACTTTCATATATTATTTCTACCCAATTATATACAACTACTATATCATACAACTTAAATACAATTTTTATACAATATGTCTTTTGTATATTTTGTATTTGATTTATACATAGTAAAAACAAATTTCACACAACTAATTATATATTATCCAAATTATCTACAGCTTTCGTATATTATTTCTATCCAGTTATATACAACTACAATATCATACAACTTAAATACAATTTTTATACAATATTGTTCAACTTTCATACAATATTTAAATTAAAAAAATATACATAAACACCATAATATAATTTTTCTACAATTTTACTACAACTTTACTACAATTTAGTAAGTATAATGTATGTCATGTCTTCTTCTTCTTCTTCTTCTTCTTCTTCTTCTTCTTCTTCTTCTTCTTCTTCTTCTTCTTCTTCTTCGAGTTTCAATCTGAAATTCAGCCAAAATCAAGTCTAATCTTCACCAAAACACCTTCAAAATTGAGATATAAACTCCAAATAATATTCTCAATTATTTGCAACAATACACAATCCAAACAAATAATGGTTTATGAAAATCCAAATTCGAATTTAAAGCTTCAAAGCTTTTTAATGGCTGTCAATGATGGAATTGCTATTCTCTTTTCCTTTGCTTTACATTACTGGAATTAGGAATTGAGAGATAGAGAGAGACATAGAGAGAATTCTCAATTGTTTGCAACAACACTCAATTCAAACAAATAATATTTTTTGAAAACCCAAATTCGAATTCAAAGCTTCAAAGCTTTTTAATGGTTGTCAATGGCGGAATTGCTGCTCTCTTTTCCTTTGCTCTACATTACTGGAATTAGGGATTAATGTAGAGAGAGAGAGAGAGAGAGAGAGAGAGAGAGAGAGAGAGAGAGAGAGCATGAGGGAGGGAGAATAAGGATGGGAAATAATTGATTCCTAATATAAAGGGATACTTATTTAATTCCTAAAGTGTATATAATTGGTAAATTTGTATATAAGATGTAATTAAATTGAAACTTAAGTAGGGAGGGTAATAAAATTTCCAATAATATATAGGTATGTAAAAATCCCATTTAAAATAGTCACACTAGTGAATACAAATATCGGGAAAAATCTTATAATTACTCGAAATCCCGACCATTTGGTTTTAGGTAAGTGTTCACTGTCAAGCCTTCCTTTCACTTATAGCCTGTTTGGCCAAGCATTTTTTTGACTAAAAGTGTTTTTGTTTTTTTCCTAAAAATATTATTTTCTAAAGTTAAGGAGTTTGACCAAATTTTTAAAAGGGGAAAAAGGTTTTGAATAGAAGGAGAAATAGTTTTTGAGAAGTATAAAAAGTAGCTTCTTTCCAAAAGTATTTTTTTGAAAAGTACTTTCGAGAGAAATATAATCAGAAGCACTTTTTGAAAGTTTGGCTAAATATTTTCTGCACAAAAATACTTTTCAAATTAATTAACAAACACAAACTGCTTCTTATAAAAAATATTTATTTGAAAAGCACTTTTTAAAAAAACCCTTTCCAAACTAATTTGATTTTAGAAACTTGGTTATACAGGCTATTAATCCTCTATCCTCTTCTAAAAACACAAACTTCTTCTTTTTTCTAGAGAGAGACTAGAGAGAGCCTCCATTCTAATACTATTCTTTTAGTCAATTTAATTAAGCTAAGTTAAAACCAAGGTGGATATATTCCCCTAATAAATAGTTTTAGTTAAGTAAATACACTGACTAGGTATAGAGGAAACATGGAAGAAGTTGATTATTCAACGTAATTAAAGACCAAAAACAAAAGTCTAGGCGGCAATCATCATATGCAAAATAGAAACTATGTGGTATCTATCCTATATTATTGTTGCCCTAGAAAAGTAGTATCATAGAAGAAAACAAGGTCAAAGACGTCAGCAGCCCCCTAAACTTTTATTTTGACATTTCAATTGTCCTTTTTCATACTAAGACAATCCAATAATGTGTATCTATTAAACATAAAATAACCGGCAGTCAAGAAAAATGAAATGTCTAAGAGCCCGTTAGGACATTAGAATTTTTTCATTTTTTTTTCAAATAAAATTCTTTTTTTTCTTTTTCGAGATCAATGTTTTGCCATAAAATTTTTAATTTTTACTTGAAAATGAATTTTGAAATTTTTTAAAATTTTGAAAAACTCCAATAACCTATTTTTCAAAATTTTCACTCAAATCACTCACAAAAATTTAAAATTAACCCAAAATTATATTAATGTCCAAACATAACTCTAATTTTCAAATATCATTGTCACTTGAAACAAAATTGCACTTTTTTTTCTTTTTTTTTGAATTTTTACAATTCTTATGTCCAAACGCCCACTAAGAAACCAAAAAATTATAGAAATTTGATACTTTTTGGGGTAGTCTTTAAATTTTGACCCTCCGCTTGCTCCATAGACTTACGGGAGAAATTCAAAAATTGCCATAATTATAAGTGGTCATTCAAAAATTGCCACAGTTTCAAAAGTAATCGAAATTTAGTCACTTTTCATGTAAAGATAAATCTGAACGAAAATGATGTTCAAAATCAGAAAAATACTCCAGTATAATATATCGGTCCAACATATTATCCAGTGCTCCAATCCAGTATATTATACTGGAACTTTCCGCGTGTTGGAGTTCCAACATAATATGCTGGAAGTTCATACACAGGTGCACCGATCTCCAGTATATTATGCTGGAACTTTCCGTGTTGCAACAAAATAATGGCTATTATTCAATGATGCTCAAATCTTCGGTATATTATACTGGAATTTTCCGCGTGTTGGCGTTCCAGCATAATATGCTGGAAGTTCATACTTAGGTGCACCGTCTCCAGTATATTATGCTGGAACTTTCCGTGTTACAATAAAATAATGGCTATTTTTCAATGACTTTATAAATAGTGGTTATTTTTGAATGACCAATCCGAAACTGGCTAACCCGTACTATTTTTACTAGACTTACTTAAAGATCAAAAGTTAAAAGTGTTAGCTCATGGGCAAGGCAGGGACAAATAAGGACAATTTGTAGAGAAATTTTCATAAAGCACTATCTTTTAGTAGTAATTAGCCATCTATAGATACTATTTGCTATATTACGGATTATAAATACATTTTCTGTGGTTATAAGATGTATTTGATGTATTTAAGCTATTGTATTCATGAATACAGTAGCAAAAATAGGCGTGAATTCGACTGTATTCATGGAGTGAAACATGGGATTACAGCTGGACAGATTATTGTATTCGACTGTATTCACGGCGTGAAACAGGTGATCACACTGTTTTTAAAACGGAAAGTGAATCAATTAACATAATAGACTCCTAATATAACTCAACAAACTCAATTATAACACACAAATTTTGTATTTTCAGTTATAAAAAAGATTCTCAACCGAAAAATACCCCAAAACATAGCAATCTTCAGATAAATTATATAATACATCTGAATACATAAATTATATTAATTAAAAAAAAATATATGAATACATTCATGGTATATAGAGAGACAGTAAATGCAATGAAATACATAGAATACAACGGGATATATTGAAATGCAATGAAAAAAAAGACAGTGAATACAATGAAATACATGGAATACAACGAGATACATTGAATTACAATTAAAAAAAAAGACAATGAATATAATGAAATACATGAAAATACATTGAAATATATTAACAGAAAATAAGTTGTTCAGCCCCTAACTCCGTCGTCTTTGTTCAAGAACAAACTCTAATTTCCGGCGAATCCGCCGTAGCAACGTTGAAGGTACAACAGGCGACACCTTTGAGATTTGAAGGTACAACACGCGTCTTCTTATTTTCTTATTTCGGTGAATCCGGCGAAACATATGAATTTTGATTTGCTTTTAGTGACCTTAACAGAGAAATCTCCTTTCTTAATCTCGTGCCCTCTAACATTGGCAGCAGCTAATAGATGAAGAATGAACAAAGAGATAAACAGATTAACCTTTGAATACATAGTAAACTCAAGTGGTTTTGAGACTTCAGAGAGAGTGTATTGATGACAGAGAAATTGCAATTCAAATATTTGGTGCAAGAAATTGATCGAAATGAAAAGAAAATAGTGTGGGTGATAGGAATTTTGAGATTGAGCATCGTGTTTTCAGAGAATGAGGGAAGAGAATAGGATGTATCAAAGTAGAGAGAGAAAGAAAACAACGTAATAGAATAACGTAATTAGTGGCTTAGAGCTAGGAGGTAACTAAAATTAAATATTTTGCTATAAACCTTAAAAGGTATTTATAGAATATAATTTTTTTAAATGATATATATAAAATAAATAAGGTGTTAACGTTTACTATAGGAGGTAAAAATTTCCAATTTGTATACTTCTTTAGGAGGCCGCTTATGACTTAGAGATGGATTGTGCAGGTGAAGGCCCAAAAGCTCCAAAACAACTTTATGACCTGTGAAAGGTACTTGGTTCAGTTCACATGCGTACATACAGGCAAGGCCCACTTCGTAGGAGCTGACTGTGACAACTGACAAGTCCCTATTTTGGCCCAATTAATTGAAAAATAATCACAGTTTTAAAAGTAATAGAAATTTAGTCACTTTTTATGTAAAGATAAAAATAAAAATACTGTTCAAAATTCAAAAAATATTTCAGTATAATATACTGAAAGTTCATACACAGGTACTCCAATCTCCAGTGTATTATGCTGGAACTTTCCGTGTGTTGGAGTTTTAGCATAATATGCTGGAAGCTCATACACAGGTGCACCAATCTCCAGTATATTATGCTGGAACTTTCCGTATTACGGCAAAATAATGGCTATTTTTCAATAACTTTGTAAATGCTGACTATTTTTCAATGATCAATCCGAAAATTAGCTAGCCCGTGCTATTTTCACCACTGAAAGTTAAGGGTGATATGAACAAATAGGACACTTGGGTATCATTCTTGATTTATTTGACCTCCCTTGCCCCATAAACTGAACTTCAAGTTTAATAAATATTGTCCCTTTACTTGTCCTATGGACATTACTTTTGACCTTAAAAGTTTGCTCATAGGATAAGCGGAGATCAAAAAATATCACTATTTTTTTTAGGTCATTGGGTGTAATTATCTGAAAAGTTAAGTTATTCTCGATTGTCTCCCGTGAAGAGCTGGTATGTTCTAAATTTCTAATGTAATTCAAGCGATGTTGCTCGACTATCCAAAAATATAGTCAAGTGGGTATTTGATTCTTCAAAAGTAGTAGTACATTTTTAAAAGATTGACACGGGTATGCTAGTTTTTTTTTTGAGAGTCCGAGCAACATCAAATTTAGATTTCGTTGGTACGAGGCGTGAAAGCGGTCATTAATACTTGTATTAAGATAGACTATTTGCATCACACCCCTAGGGTACAGACTTTTCTCGAATCCTGCGTTAATACATGATACTTTATGCTTCGGATCGTCTTTTTGTTTAATAAAAAAAAGATTACGTTGCTTGATTTTCCATAACATCACGTGATTGGGACATGAAAGAAATCAGTCTTTAATTTGATTTGTGAGTTGGATGTTGCACTTTGACAACTACTAGCTGTCACAACATTCTAACGTCTTCTAGAATATGAAATAGTACTTATATGGTCAAATTTATTTGTCACCGAATGTAGTACATTCATTTTAGCTCTGGATAAAGGTAGAAAAAAGAAAGATAATAAAGGTACAAACCTTATCAACATGTAGAACGCACTCGTCTAACTAATTCAAAGAAACGAAACCAAAAACTACTGGAGGAAAGAGGAAGCTGATGATTTTCTAGTTCTATTTGTATGACCTAGACCAAAAAATACATTATTTTCTCCGTTTCAATTTATATAAATATATTTTTCTTTTAATTTGTACTAAAAAGAATAATTACTTTCTATATTTAAAAATAATTTATCTTTATGCAATTGTTAGTTTATATGAGTCTACCAAAACTATAGAGTACCTGATCCTATATGAGATGATCTAAAGAATGCTGTAGAGACTGAAAGTAAAGAAGACAAGGGATTTTTACGGGGAAAAAACCCACACAAGGGGATCAAAAAACCACGACCTACTCTTGTAGGCTTTTAACTTTACTAACTTGCAATCTCCCTATTACAAGCCACTTTGCAAAAACCCTATTGCAAAGACTTCAACTAACTTGTGGTGCACTCACCACAAGCCACTTTATAACTATCCTAGTTACAAAGGTTTTTAAACTTATGACTATCCCTAGCCACAACATAAACTCGGAAGTTTACGAATTTGGTTTGTTCCTAAGACAAAGCTTCTAAGAAAGCAAACTAGGAAATACAATGAAGAACAAATAACAAGATTACAACTCAACTACGGATGTACATAAACTCATTAAGAAATTGATCCTTAGTGGAATTGTCTTTTTGTTCTTGGCACACCAGTGACTTCAATGCCGGATGAATACTGTTATTGTTTGAGAGAATCTCACTGAATGCACAAAGGAAGGTGTGTCTTGTACCAGGTGGTTTTATCACAAAAGATATCACAATAGATAGTGATGTCAATTCTTGGTGCACGCTTATTCCCAATGAGAAGTGACTGATGTACTGTTTGCACAACCACTTATGTGCAGTTGCGTTCTTGCTGGATAGTCGACTTGTACTTCTGTCAGAACACACCAACGGGCCAGGTCCTAGTTGTGTTCCTCTTCTGTAACAGTTGTGAGATGGTCACTTTCTGCTGCTACGTTCCAGCTGTACATTTGACTTGTACTTCTGTCAGAGAACCCTAAGGGAGCAGGTCCCTGTTGTGTTTCTCTTTATAGTGATTGCGTATAGTCACTAACTTGTGCTTGTGTCGAAGAACCCTAAAGGACCAGGTCACCAAGTCCATGTTGTGTTCCTCCCTGTGGTCGTTCATCCATTTGCTGATTTTCAGACTTCGGCTGGCTCACATGAAATGTATACCCTATGGGCCAGTTCTTTATCTGGTTCTTCACAACAAGTTTGTTAGATCATCAAAACATAAGAAGCATAAGTCCAAGACATTGAAAAACCATCAATTTCCCCCTCTTTGATGATGAAAAACTTAGGCATGGATAGTGTTAGTTTAGAGCATAAATAACCAGATAAGATACCACCAGATAAGATACCAGAACTATACATAGTTCCCCTTAATCTTAGAGCTCCTCCACATAGTTCCCCCTTAATCTCAGATTTCCTCCACTCACCTGAAATATAGCAGAACTACACATAGTTCCCCTTAATCTCAGAGCTCTTCCACATAGTTCCCCCTTAATCTCAAAGCTCATCTACATAGTTCCCCCTTAATCTCAGAGCTCCTCCATTCACCTGAAATAACCTAACAATATTCTTTCCCCTTTTGGCATCATTAAAAAAAGAGCACAAGCAAGTAATTAGCACAAAGAAGTCTAACACAGCTAGCTCATGCCACATATGTGCACACAACATGACAAAAGAGAAAAGCGAGAGGAACACAACATTGTACACGCAAAGAAGAGGAGTTGTTTTATTAATGTTTACATTGGACTTAGCAAGTCATGACCAGTAATGGATAATATCAATATGCCATCACACAAAAAGCAAACAAAAATAAAATAGCAGCCACAAGAGTTTGGAGCAAAAATAGTTGGACACTAAGAGGATCCTAAGGGACACTAGAAGAAGGAGGCTTGAAGGAAGAGACAATAATGGTTTTGAGAACTAGGTCTAGTAAAGCATTTGCAGACAGTTGTTCTTCAAGTAATTGTGCCCGAAGTTTATCATTTTTCTTTGTCAGTCGTGCAACTTCCTCATTGACAGAATCAGGTCCTTTAGCTGCTTGACTGAACTGAGTTTCTAGTATTTTGAGCGTTGATCAGCTGGGAAATGGTCAAGATGCTTCCACCAACTCTTTCTACACATTCACATTCTTCTAAAGTGGTCTTAGAGAAGGTCTGCTTGCGTGTTCCTACTCTGGGATTCCCCACGGGGACCTTGTAAAATCTGAACACTTGAGTGATGAGAAAACAATATGGTAGCCCATGATTCCCACTTTTGAAGTTTGCCACCTTTTGCATATGATCTATCATGATTGCTGGCAAATTTATTGGAACAAACTCATCAAGCCTTCCATTAAGATCATATCCGATTTTGTAGAAATAGATCGCCTCTCAGAATGAGGTAAGAGCACTTTATTGACTAGTTCAAAGAGAAGCTAATACTCAGAAAGCAATACCTTCTTATGCACCTGTTTCCCCTGCTGAATAGCTTACTCTTTCATGATATCTCTCCTAAAGTTCACACTACAGACACCCTTAACTGAGGACATACCTTCACACAGAATTCTGAGAACCTTCCCCAATGTTGAAGCGTCGAGTACAATGTCTACTCCATTTACGAGTGCACAAATGTGATCCCCCTCAACAGTGAAAAGAGATGCATAAAAAGTTTGTACTGCATCTTCGTACACCAAGGGCATGTTCCCATTGTTGAAATTCCACAATCTCCAGAATTTGTCTCATGCATGCCACCTCCGAAATTGCCGGATCAAATGTACGACCCCACAACACTTTCTGAGTTCTTAATCTCTGCTGCCAAAGACCACTATCACAAGGCATGGACATCGGTGAAACAAGTTCTTTAATAGTTTCCTATTTTCATTTGCTAGACCCTTCAGTAGACTTTCCTTTCCAGCTTGCTATCCCCATAGTATTGTCCTCAAACACGACTAGCTTAGTTTGACTCCGTTTAGACTTGTTGTTGTTCTTCATGGATGACCCTTTCTGTTCCTCAATAGTTCCATCGGAGGTCTTTTCTATAGACTTTTGAGCTTTCATAGATTGTTGTACTAAGGAACCAGGTTCCCTTGGAGCATCTTTGTCAATCCCATTTACTGACACACTCTTATTAGTGATAAAATCCCTTAGATTCATTTTCCTCTTTTTCCTTGTCTTGACACTCCTCTTACTTTTTTGCAATGTGGATTCAGAACTTTCTTGCTGCTGTGACCTGATAGTGGGAGATTTGGAGGAAGACTCTACGAGTTTGGAGTGATCAGGAGGTGCAGGAGTGTGTTTGCATGGAAGAGAATCGGGTTCATCAGAAGATTTTTCTGAGAATATCTCATGATCCAAGGACTCAAGGAGTGTTGTGGTTCTTACATCTCCTAGGAATGGACTTTCTTCCCCCAGGTACTCAGATGAGAGATATGCCCCTTCATTCATCAGACTCTCAACAGCTATAGCCATGATGTTATGCGGTGCTTCTTTTTCTGGTGACTTTTTGAGAGTCACTAAGTCCAACAAGGAGGAGTTCAAATACTAATAAGGATCATCCTCAGAGGCTTCTGACACTTGAGTAGTAAAACCTCTTGAGTGTTCTTTGATGAGATCATAGGAGTGACTAGACTTTAAGTTTTCAAAATAATAGTAAACAGGATTTATAAGAAAAGGGAAAACTGTAAAAACTGAAGAGGAGCCAGGAGTAGGTAAGGTAGTAGAAAGCGTGAAATAGTGACGCTCTAGGGATGATTTCAAGGATAATAAGGAAGTGGGAGCAGTGTTAATAGTGGGAAAAGGAGACAATTGTTCGATCTCCATTAGAGGAGTACTTGATAGACGAGTAGAGTGAGAAAGAGAGATAAAGAGAAGATCCCAGCTATACAAAGGAGATGAAGATTCATGACTTGCCGTGAGAGATAAAGAAAGTGTCACAACCCAGATTTCCTACCCTCGGGACTCGTGATGGCGCCTACTAATGAGAGCTAGGCAAGCCAATCCTTAACTACTTACTTCATTATCAAATTACTTCTTTTTAACAAATACAAGGCGATAAAATGAAATAGTGAAACTTTAAATAATTAAGCAAAAGATAACAATTAACTATCTGAAATCTGCGTCTATTACAATTTTTTAAGTCTCGACCACCCAAAACCTGGTGTCACAGTGTCACAAACAGTCTAAGATCCACTACATACAAAGTCTGAAGAAATAATAATGCACTGTTCCAGAACATAAGGAAAATAAAATAGGAAAAATAGGGATAGAGGGAGACGCAAGGGCCTGCAGACGCCTGCAGGTCTACCTTGGATCTCCGCGTGGACTGAAGGTAGCCTCCACACTACGATCCAAAAGCTGCTCCGGGATCTGCACATAGTGCATAGTGTAGTATCAGCACAACCGACCCCATGTGCTGGTAAGTGTCTAGCCTAACCTCAGCGAAGTAGTGACGAGGCTAGGACCAGACTACCAAATAAACCTGTGCAGTTCAAATATATATAGCGAAAATGAAATACAGAAATAACCAGTCAATATGGGAAGGGGAGCATGCTGTGGGGGAGATAACAATTCCGAATAGAAAGACATCAAGTAATGGAAAGTACAACATAACTCGGATATTAACAAAGAATCAGAAATCAACAAATGAACGGCATCACCCTTCGTGCTTTTACTCTCGTCCTCACCAATGCAATTATATAATAAAAGTATGAATGGCATCACCCTTCGTGCTTTTACTCTCTTTCCTCACCATATAATCAATAAAATTGGCACGGAATGGTACATCGTGCGACATGGCATCACCCTTCGTGCTTTACACTCTTTCCTCACAATCGTACACGACATCACCTTTCGTGCTTTACACTCTTTCCTCACAAAACAAACAATACAAGACATCACCCTTCGTGCTTTAATACTCTTCCTCACCCAAACAACAATCACAAACAATGGGGCAAGGGAATAAACAAGATTATAATAGGAATCCCAGCAAGGGAACAACAATTTAACAATTAAGTCCCGGCAAGGGAGTAAACCAATAAAGCAACAATATCCCGGCAAGGGAACAATTTAATGACTTCTTTCTCTTATTCACTGTTACTTCACAACTCACTTTACCACTTGAGCCAATGCTCTAAAGGGTTCAATCAACTCATATACTTTCGCTATTCGTAATATAACTTGAGCCAATGCTTCTCGATGTTCAAAGGTCACAATTCCTTCCACAAACTTTTCACAACAAATAGAAATCAACTCTAAAGCATGGATGCTACAACGAATTCATGAAAATCACAATATAGGACTCATGTGCATGCTTGACACCAACGTATAGATACTCGTCACCATACCTATACGTTGTACTCAACAAGAAGCAAATAGCAAATAGGACACAACTCCTAATCCCTCAAGCTAAGGTTAGACCAAGCACTTACCTCGAACTTCCACGGCCAACTCAATCCTCAAACACCACCTTTCCTTTTGAATTCGACTCCAAATCAATTGTATCTAGACATAATTGACTTAATAACATCAATAAACGCTAAATAATCCCATTCCAATTCTTAATTATAGCTTTCCAATCATTCTTCCCAAAAATCCAAAAATTGACCACGGGTCCGCTTGGTCAAAACACGAGGTTCGGACCAAAACCCAATCATCCATTCACCCACGAGCCCAAATATATAATTTATTTTGAAATCCAACCCCAAAACGAGGTCAAATTCCCAAATAATCGAAAAGCCCTAACTCTACCCAAATCCCTAATTTTCTACCCTTAATCACATATTTTAGGCCTAAAAATCTGGTGGGTGTTGATAAAAATGGAAGAACATAAGTCAAAGATTACTTACCCAAGAGGTTATGGTGAAGAACTTCTTCAAAAATCGCCCAAGAGGTATGGAGAAGATGAAGTTTGTGAAAAATAATGAAAATCCCGTAATGTGTTCTGTTTTTGGAACTTAAAATAACTGAGTGAAAGTACTCATCGCGTTCGCGATGGGTTAGGCCTACTAGGCCTTCGCGTTCGCGGAAGACGGCTCGCATTTGCGGAGAAGTGACCCCTCGAGCCTTCGCGTTCGCGTAGGTTTAATGCCCCACCCCTGCCCAGGATCAATTAGCCTTCGTGTTCGCATTACTAGGCCCGCGTTCACAAAGGGAAGACCCCCCAACGCCTCGCGTTCGCGACCTGGGTTACGCGTTCGCGTAGAAGGAATTTCCTTCAGCATAATTAACATATCGCGTTGGCGAGGGTCCTCCCGCGAACGAGAAGAAGGAAATATCAGAATACCAACAGCTGAAAACCTACAACTCTTTAAGAGTTAAAAACCTTCCGAAACATATCCAAACTCACCCGAGCTCTCGAGGCTCCAATCCAAACATACGTACTAACTCAAAAACACCATATGAACTTATCTGTGCGATCAAATTGCCAAGTTATCATCATTAACATCGAATTAAACCTCAAAATCAATGAATTATTTCAAACTTCTTAAAACATCAAACTTTGCATTTATGGTCCGAATCACGTCAAACGGATTCCGTTCTTACCAAACTCCACAGAATTATCTTAAATCATATATAATACTTGTACCGGGTGCCAGAACCAAAATATGGTCCCGGTACCAATATGTTCTAATCAAAATTCATTTCTAAATCTTTTAAACAATTTCAAAAAATAATTTTCTTTTAAAAATTTATTTCTCGGGCTTGGGACCTCGGAATTTGATTCCGGGCATATGCCCAAGTCCCATATTTTCCTACGGACCCTCCAGGACCGTCAAATCATGGGTCCACGTCCGTTTACCTAAAACGTTAACCGAAGTCAAATTATTTCATTTTACAGTCAAAACTTATCATTTTTCATAGATTTTCACATTTAGGCTTTGCGGCTATGCGCCTGGACTATGTACGCAAATCGAGGTAATGCTAAATAAGATTTTCAAGGCCTTGAAACACAGAATTCAAAAAGGTCATCACATTCTCCACCTCTAGAATAACTGTTCGTCCTCGAACGGACAGAAGAATAAAATACCTAAGTCAGGGAAAATATAGGGATAATGGATCCACATATCAAACTCGGACTCTCGGGTCGATGCCTCAGGAGCCTGACCTCTCCACTGAACACGAACAGACGGAAAACTCTTCGATCTTACTAATAACCTGCCGGTCTAGAATAGCTACCGGCTCTTCCTCATAAGACAAGTCCTTGTCCAACTGGACAGTGCTGAAATCCAACACATGGGATGGATCGCCGTGATACTTCCGAAGCATGGACACATGAAACACTGGATGCACGGCTGATAAGCTCGGCAGCAATGCAAGTCTATAAGCCACCTCTCCCACTCGATCAAGAATCTCAAACGGGCCAATGAACCTAGGGCTAAGCTTGCCCTTCTTCCCAAATCTCATCACGCCTTTCATAGGCGACACTCGGAGCAATACCCGCTCACCGACCATGAATGCCAAATCTCGAACCTTGCGGTCGGCATAACTCTTTTTCCTGGACTGAGCTGTACGAAGCCTATCCTGATTAATCCTGACCTTGTCCAAGGCCTCCTGAACCAGATCCGTACCTAATAACCGAGCCTCTACCGGCTCAAACCATCTAATCGGAGATCGACATCGCCTACCATATAAAGCCTCATAAGGAGCCATCTAGATACTCGATTGGTAGTTGTTGTTGTAGGCAAACTCTGCTAAAGGCAAAACTGATCGCACGAGCCTCCAAAGGCAATGACATAATCTTGGAGCATATCCTCCAAAATCTGAATAGTCCGCTCGGATTGCCCATCCGTTTGAGGATGAAGTGTTGTGTTTAACTCAACCCGCGTGCCCAACTCTCGCTGAACTACCCTCCAGAAGCATGAGGTAAAATGCATACCTCGGTTCGAAATGATAGACACAGGCACACCATGAAGACGAACAATATCCCGGATATATATCTCAGCTAATTTCTCGGATGAATAGGAGACTGCCATAGGAATGAAATGCGCAGATTTGGTCAGCCTATCAATAATGACCCACACTGTGTCGAACTTCCTCAGAGTCTAGGGGAGTCCAACAACGAAATCCATAGTGATACGCTCTCATTTCCACTCAGGAATCTCAATCTTTTGAAATGAACCACCGGGCCTCTGATACTCGTGCTTAACCTGCTGACAATTCAAACACCAAGCCACATATGCAACGATATCCTTCTTCATTCTCCGCCACTAATAATGCTACCGCAAATCCTGATACATCTTCGCGGCGCCCGGATGAATAGAGTACCAGGAACTATGGGCCTCCTCTAAAATCAACTCTCGAATCTCATCCACATTAGGCACACAAACTGGACCCTACAATCTCAAAACTCCATCATCACCTAAGGTAACCTTCTTGGCACCTCCGTGCTGCACCGTGTCTCTGAGGATACATAAATGGGGATCATCATACTGCCAATCTCTGATACGCTCCAATAATGAAGAATGAGCGACTGTGCAAGCTAACACACGGATGGGCTCAGAAACACCCAACCTCACGAACTGATTGGCCAAAGCCTGAACATCCAAAGCAAGCAGTCTCTCACTGACCAGAATATAAGCGAGACTGCCCATACTGGCTGACTTCCTACTCAAAGCATCAGCCACCACATTGGCCTTTCCCGGATGATACAAGATAGTGATATCATAATTTTTCAACAACTCCAACCACCTCCTCTGCCTCAAATTCAACTCCTTTTGCTTGAACAAATACTGAAGACTCTTGTGATTCGTGAACACCTCACATGCCACGCCATACAGATAATGCCTCCAAATCTTCAACGCGTGAACAATGGCTGCCAACTCCAAATCATGAACCAGATAGTTCTTCTCATGAATCTTCAACTGCCGCGAAACATAGGCAATGACCTTGCCATCCTGCATCAACACTTCACCAAGCCCAATACGAGATGCATCACAATAAACTATATAAGGCCTTGAAACTGTGGGCAAAACCAACACTGGTACCGTAGTTAGAGCTGTCTTGAGCTTCTGAAAGCTCACCTCACAATCGTCCGACCATCTCAACTGGGCACCCTTCTAGGTCAACCTGGTCATCGGGGCTGCGATAGATGAGAACCCTTCCACGAACCGACAATAGTAGCCTGTCAATACCAAGAAACTCTGAATCTCTGTAGTTGATGCTAGTCTAGGTCAGTTCTTGACTGCCTCAATCCTCTTCTGATCAATCTGAATACCCTTTATTGATACAACATGACCCAGGAATGCAACTGAACTCAACCAGAACTCACACTTCGAGAACTTAGCATATAACTGACTATCCCTCAGAGTCTGAAGAACCACTTTGAGATGCCGCTCGTGCTCCTCCCGGCTACGAGAATAAATCAAAATATCATCAATGAAGACTATCACGAACGAGTCCAAATAAGGCCTGAACACTCGGTTCATCAAATCCATAAAAGTTGATGAGGCATTTGTCAACCCGAATGACATAACCAAGAACTCATAATGCCCGTACCGAGTGCAGAAAGCTGTCTAAGGGACATCGAATGCCCTAATCCTCAACTGATGGTAGCCAGATCTCAAGTCAATCTTCGAAAATACCTTGGCAACCTGAAGCTGGTCAAACAAATCATCAATCATCGGCAATGGATACTTATTCTTGATTGTAACCTTGATCAACTGCCGGTAATCAATAAACATTCTCATCGATCCGTCCTTCTTCTTAACAAACAACACCGGCGCACCCCAAGGCAAAACACTCGGCCTAATGAAACCCTTCTTAAGCAAGTCTTGCAACTGCTCCTTCAACTCTTTCAACTCAGGCGGGGTCATACAATACGGCGGGATAGAAATGGGCTGAGTGCACGGAGCCAAATCAATGCAAAAGTCAATATCCCTATCGGGTAGCATACCCGGCAGGTCTGAAAGGAAAACCTCAGGAAACTCACGAACAACGGGCAAAGAATCAACAGAAGAGACCTCAGCACTAGAATCACGAACATATGCCAAATAGGCCAAACACCCCTTCTTGACCATACGCCGAGCTTCACATAAGAGATAACACTATGGGTAGAATGACCAGGAGTCCCTCTCCACTATAAACGAGGCAAACCCGGTAAAGCTAAGGTCACATTCTTGGCATGACAGTCCAATATAGCATGGTAAGGTGATAACCAGTCCATCCCTAATATAACATCGAAATCGACCATGTCCAGAAGCAACAAATCTACTCGAGTCTCAAGACCCCCAATCACAACTACACAAGAGCGATAGACTCGATCTACCACAATAGAATCACCCACCGGTGTAGACACATAAACAAGAGCACTCAAGGAATCACTAGACATGACTAGATATGGTGCAAACTAAGATGACACATACGAGTATGTAGACCCTGGATCAAATAACACTGAAACATCTCTATCACAAATTAGAACCGTACCTGTAATAACTGCATGTGAAGCCTCAGCCTCGGGCCTAGCTGAAAGAGCATAACATCGGGGCTGGGCCCCACCACCCTAAACTACATCTCTAGGACGGCCTGCTGCTGGCTGGCCTCCACCTCTAGCGGCCTGAGCTCCACCTCTAGTACCTCTACCTCCACCTTTAGTACCTCTACCCCCACTTCTAGCTGGCTGGGCGGGCTGTGGAACACCTGGTGTCTGAACCATGGCACATGAACCCTGATGCTGAGAGCTACTTGGTGCTCGAGGGCAAAACCTAGCAATGTGACCCATGTCACCACAAGTGTAACAAGCCCTCGACTATTGAGATTGCTGACCCTGTCGACCTGAATGACCACCCCGGAAACTCTAAAGCGGTGGTGCACTGATAGGATCCGGTGGTGTACTGTAGGGCTGCTGATCAGAATACTGCATGTGAGAACCACGACCACCTGAAGCACCATGAGAAACCTGAGGTATTGACTGAAAAGGCCAGGAGGATGGCCTCTACCATATGAATCCCTACCTCCAGACGAGGTACCACTAAATCTACCTGAATGACAGGGCCTCTTATCCGAGCCATGACCACCTCTCTGCGACAGAACTATCTCCACTCTCCTGGCCACATTGGCCGCCTCCTAAAAGGTAATCTCACTCCCAGCCTCCCTAGCCATCTGAAGATGAATCGGCTAAATAAGATCATCAATGAACCTCCTCACCCTCTCTCTCTCTCGGTGGGAAGTATGATAAGAGCATGACGAGCCAAGTCGATGAATCTGGTTTTATACTGGGTAACATTCATAGAACCCTGCTGGAGACGCTCAAACTGCCTCCGATAGGCCACTCTCTGAGTAATGGGGAGAAATTTCTCCAGAATTAGCTGTGTAAACTGCTCCTAAGTCAAGGCTGGCAATCCGGCTAGTCTAGCTAAGCAATAATCTCTCCACCAAGTCTTGGCGGATCAAGACAAGAGAAATGTAGCAAAATTGACTCGATTGGTCTCAACTATCCCCATGTTCTTGAGAACCTCATGACAGCTGTCTAGATAATCCTGGGGATCCTCAGTAGGTGCACCACTGAAAGTAGTAGTGAAAAGCTTGGTGAACCTATCCAACCTCTACAAAGCATCGATAGACATAGTTGCTCCATCACCGGTCTGAGATACCACACCCGGCTGAACTGCTCCAACTGGATGAACCGTTGGAGTCTGAATCTAGGGAGCTACCTGCTCCGAAGTGCGAGTAGCAGGAGTCTGGACTCCTCCTCTAGCCTGAGAGACGGCTGGTGCTACAGGAAGCAAGCCTGCTCGACTGACATTTTCCATAAGGCCCACTAGATGGACCAGAGCATCCTGAAGAACTGAGGTGGCAATAAACCCCTCTAGGACCTGAGCTAGGCCCACCGGAGCTACTAGGGCCGGAACCTCATTATCAAAGTTAACCTGAGGTTCTGCCGCTGGTGCTGCTACTCGGGGTTGAGCTCTACCCCTACCTCGGCCTCTAGCACGGCCTCGGCCTTGCCCTCTTCCCCTCATGAGAGCTGCTTCTGGGGGCTCGGGCTGCTGGTTAGTGGATGAGGAAGCGCGTGTTCTCGCCATCTACGAAAGAACAGAGTAGAAATTCAATTAGCATTGAGAAACCAAATCGCACGATTGGAAATAAATGTGAAGTTTTTCCTAACTCTGTAGCCTCTAGGGGATAAATACAGACGTCTCTGTACCGATCCCTCAGACTCTACTAAACTTGTCTGTGAACTGTGAGACCCATGTAACCTAGAGCTCTGATACCAACTTGTCACGACCCGAATTTCCCACCCTCGGGAGTCGTGATAGCGCTTACTAATAAGAGCTAGGCAAGACAATCCTTAGCTACTTTTTTCATTATCAAATTACTTCTTTTTAACAAATACAAGGCGATAACATGAAAACAACGGAACTTTAAATAATTAAGCGGAAGTAACAATTAACTATCTAAAATTTGTGTCTATTACAATTTCTTAAGTCTCGACCACCCAAAACCTGGTGTCACAGTATCACAGACGGTCTAAGATTTACTACATACAAAGTCTGAAGAAATAATAATGCACTGTTCCAGAATATAAGGAAAATGAAACAGGAAAAATAGGGATAGAGGGAGACGCTAGGGCCTGCAGACGCCTGCAGGTCTACCTTGGATCTCTGCGTAGACTGAAGGTAGCCTCTACACTACGGTCCAAAAGCTACTCCGAGATCTACACATAGTGCAGAGTGTAGTATCAGCACAACCGACCCCATGTGCTAGTAAGTGTCTAGCCTAACCTCGACGAAGTAGTAACGAGGCTAGGATCAGACTACCAAATAAACCTGTGCAGTTCAAATATATACAGCGGAAAAGAAATACAGAAATAACTGTCACACCTCCTTTTTCCGCCCCCGCGAGGGTACAAGGAGTTTTTTCCATATAAAGGACAGTCGAAACGGGATTTGTTTATTTATTTCAGAGTCGCCACTTGGGAGATTTAGGGTGTCCCAAGTCACCAGTTTAATCCCAAATCGAGGAAAAGAATGACTCCATATTACAGTCCGCGAACCAGAAATCCGGATAAGGAATTCTGTTAACCCGGGAGAAGGTGTTAGGCATTCCCGAGTTCCGTGGTTCTAGCACGGTCGCTCAATTGTCATATTTGGCTTATTTATCTGATTTTAATACAATTATGAACCGATGTGCCAATTTTAACTCTTTACCACTTTATTATTATTATTATTATTATTATTTTTAAAAAAATTGTGAACATCGTTTAAAACATGTCTTTGGATTACGTCACATGAAATGCACCCGCAATCCGGAACACATTTTTATTCAATGTTTTAGGATTTAGATTTGGGTCGCATGAAATGCGCATCCGAGTTTAAGAAGGTAAAATTAATTAAATCGCGCCTAAAGAGTCTAGCGTATCATTATTTTGGGTAGGGCCGTGAAATTTGCTAAAACGGCTCCTCCCTAATTCTAAGCGATTAAATGTACATTTATTGAGGGCCCCGCAATCTATACATTTCATTAAGCGAGGCTCATCTCATTTATTTGGACAAATCTTAAAACGACTACATTTTTCTATAAAAATGAGTCTCTAAAATAAAGAAAGAAAATCCTAATTTATTACTAGCTTTTATTATTTTAAGAAGACATGACATGCTAATTGCTTGATTAATACAAATATTGATGAAAAAGGAATTTCACTCTTAATTTCGAAATTATAAATAAAATAAAAATTCAACAACTAATATTCAAAATAAACAAATATAGCTAGATTAAAACTCAGCATTGTTATTTTTTTTAAAAAAAATTATTGAGATTAATTATTCACAATCATTTGAAACTAGATTTAACCATAATTACTAAAGCTTATTAGAAAGTTTATTAGACTTAAACGTTCTCTTAATCTTGCTTAAGCTCAAGTCATGCCTTAATGCCTAATTTACGATGTTTAATTTAAATTCGTGTCTTAGCTAAATTTAGCTACTTGTTCATGATCAACCTATAATCTTGAAGCCTTCATAACTAGTGAATTAACCTATTTTGCCGAACTGATTTATTACAGAATAACTTATGATATTATTTTCTTATTCCAGTTATTATTTAGTAATTCATGAAATAGCTTAAATACAATCAACAAAAGGAACAAAGAAATAAAAAACGAAATTAAAACTTCAAATTTTCATTCTTCATATGTATTCACGCTTCATATTTCGGATTACAATAAACAGCTTTTCAGTTGTGTACCTGATATTGGAAGCAAAAGAAAATGAATATGAGAATCAGCAGCAGCAGTAAAATCAGTACAACACAGCAACAATAGCCCAGCAACAGTAACAACCCAGTAACAGACCGGTGGAGTAGTAATCCAAAAAAAACAAAAGCTTCAGCTTTTATGAAACAACAATCAATTCTGATTTCAAACAACAAAAGAAAACAGAATTTTTTTTTAGTTTTTTTTTTATTTGAAAACTTAAATATTTTTCGGAATTTTCTATCTCTTAAATGTTCAGCCCTTTTCTCTCTCTTATTTTCAGATTTGTTTCTCTCTCCCGTTTTTTTTTCTGTCTGTGTATTTCTCCCTTTTTATTCTGATTTCAAGACTTCTTATAACCCCTCTCATAAAATCTTTCCATTAATTAAAATCAACCCATTTTCTCTACCAAACCCATTATCTTCCCACTCATTCCCATTACATTAAATAACATATCACACCACCCCATTTCATTTTGTCCCCCATGCTTTATTTAAAATAATGCAAGATTCCCCTTTAAATTAAATCTTGTCCCCCCTTTATATTAAATAATCATATCACAACCCACCCCATTTCATTTTGTCCCCCATGCTTCAAATAAACAATTTCAAAATGTACAATTCCTAAACTACCCCTTCCGACCTTACTGAAATTACCAAACTACCCCTGAACGTATTACAAATTTACCAAACTAACCATCAGCTATAACACATCAATTAATCAAACTTAACCAAAATATAGACAATATGATCAATTTCTAACAATGTTCAAACAACAATATGAACACGGATGAACATCATAACAACAATATCACATGAACATGATTTTAACAACATTTCAACAACAAATCACATGAACACAAATTGAACAACCAAGAACAACTAAAATTTGATTGAACAATATTTTTAGCAACAACAAACCTATTTTTCGGATTTAAACAACAACAACAATCAAACAAGTATATTTAGATTCTTAAATTCAATAATATTGAACTTAAAATCAACTCTAACAACATTACAACAAACAATTCTTATATTAAACTTTAAACAAGATTATGAGACCAATTCAAGAAATAATCACAAATGATAAACAAGAAATCAAACTATACAAAATTCGGATTCAAGATCATCCAAACAAAGTATGAACATGAATGAATCTATTTAACACAACAAACATGACGGATTAAACGATTAAATCAATATATTCCTTTAACACAACTAAATTCTTTAAACAAATAACAAGATCGACGAAGAAACAATTATGAACTTAAACTTGAACTTAACAATACTAACAATTTCTAACAATACATAAACACATGAAACAAATTGAAGAAATAGTTAATTAAATTTCAATTTGAATCTAACAAACAACAAACTAACAAATATTCACTTAAACAATAATACAAACATGAAATGAATATAATTAACTTCCATTTGAAATCTGAAAATTAATTCAACAAAACACAGAAACATGAACAAAACATTAATTCAAACGATAAACAAAACAAACATTTGCCGATTTTAGATTCGAAAATATCAAAACAAAATACGGACAAACATAAAATTCAAAAACTACTAACCGGATCAACACGACATATGTATGAACTGTTTTGACAAAACTCAAATGGGAATAAATCTGTCCGGACTCAACGACGAACTCAACTTCCTTGTAAACTTGACGAACTCAAAACTACGCTCGACGACCTCGACTAAAACTCGACCAAACGATGGCAGAAGTGATGAATGGAAGCAGTTAATTCGTTTGCGAGGAAAATAAATGCAGAAGAAGCAACGATGGAGACTGGCCATGGTTGTTCGTGAGGCAGCAGCTGGACGTTGAGGTCGAAAATAGAAGTAGCAGCAGCCGGAAATGAAGAAGAAGGTGGAACGGGAAGCAGCACCGCGACAGCAGCTCGGCCATGGAAGCGACCAGCTCTCTTTGCAGCAATAAAAAACCAATCGTCCCTCCCGGTGGTGCCTCATGGCGGACAGTGCTGGCATGACTGATATGTTGGTGGTTAACACCAACACAGGATTCATAGCAACACCATGACGGAACTCACAGCCTACCAGCTTTGCTCGTGCGACAGAATGTTGCGCGACGGAACGAACCACAAGATTCATATCTTTCTTGTGTTTGCGACGAAACGAGTTACGCGTGCCAACAGTGAAGAAGAATGGCGGTGCTTTAGAGTTGTTCGTGGTTGACGATGCAGAAGCAGTGGAGGGTTGACGTAGCAGAAGGAAGCTGGTTTGGGCAGCCATGGATGGGGTGTTTTTTGGAGTTTGGAGAAGATGAAAGTAAGGGAGGGGGCGGATAGTTTACTTTAGGTTTTTTAGGGTTTTTTGTTTGTGTTTTGTTTTGTTTTGTTTTGTGTTAGGACAAAATGAAGAGTGGGTCTTGGTTTAATGGGTTAATGGGGCGGACCGGGTCGACCCGTGTGAAGTGGACTGGGTCGTGGACAATTGTTTGGGCCTGGGGTTGAAAATTGAAGAAGTGGCCCAATCCGATTTTTATTTGTATTTTTGTTATCTTTTCTTCTTTTATTTTCTAAAACTAAATTATAAAAGTACTTAAATTATTATTAAGAACTAAATTAAGTTATAAAAGCGCAAATTAACTCCCAATAACAATTAACGCACAATTAAGTAATAATTAAGCATAAAATTGTATATTTGGACATTAAATGCTAAAAATGCAAAAGGTGTCTATTTTTGTAATTTTTAATTTTTGTAAAACTAATTTAATTACTAACAATTGTAGAATTAAATTCTACATGCAAAATGAGACATATTTTTATATTTTTTATTAATTTAACAAATAAGCAAACACAAACAAATACAAATAATTATCCAAAAATATCACAAAAATACTCAAAATTGCACACCAAGGAAAATCATTTCATTTTGTATTTTTTGGGAGTATTTCTCATATAGGGCAAAAATCACGTACTTACAGCTGCCCCTCTTTGCCCGGAGACACGAAGGGTTTTCGTGCAAAGATAAAGCGAGCGATTTTTGCCCGTCCGAGTACTCCGTGTGAAGCATTTTTTGAAAAAGATTTAACCGAACCTTTGCTTCAAAGGTTTCCTACATATCCCTGGCTAAAGGGGAATCAGGTTAATGTAGTTCGGGAAGTTTTGGTAGCTGGGACTACCGTGGGACTGCAATGTTACTGCTGTTGCATGCTGTTATCACTGCTTACCGATCTCCTTATTACATCGTGCTTTAAAATAAAACAAGAAGCCAGGCTATATTGAAATTTGTTCTTGTTGCCTTGCTTTCTTGTCGGCTTGTGTTTTATCCGGTGCTTTTCTTCCTTGAATTTTGGAATGATACTGGCCATTTGCTTTTCTGAATACCAGTTTTCATCATTTTGCTCGGTCTGCATGGCTTTCTTCATTAAGCTTTTTGGCGGTTCCTCTGGTGGGTACGTCTTTCTTCATCAGACTTGTTATGCTGGGCATGATTTAATGTTCACCAGCTGCTTCTTTCAAGACGCCTCTTTTCTTCCTTTTGACTCATGCGCCTGAATTTGTGCTGGGATCTTTTGTTGCAACCTTCTGCTTCCCGGTGCTGGGGATTTTTATTGTTTCCTGTAGGGGATTCCTGCTGTAACCCTCTGTTTTATTGTCCTCTGACTTGATCTTGAAACCTATGCCTCTGTTGTATGGGCGGGCACCCAACTTTAATACTTGAAAATTAATGCTGAATGTATGCCTCTGTTATCTGGGCAGGCTCCCAACTTCAACGCTTGAAATATAAAGACTGAATGTATGCCTCTGTTATTATGGGCGGGCTCCCAACTTCAACACTTGAAGATAAAGACTGAATTTATGCCTCTGTTATCTGGGCGGGCTCCCAACTTCAATGCTTGAAAGTAAAGACTGAATGTATTCCTCTGTTATTATGGGCGGGCTCCCAACTTCAATGCTCGAAAATAAAGACTGAATGTATTCCTCTGTTATTATGGGCGGGCTCCCAATTTCAACACTTGAAGATAAAGACTGAATTTATGCCTCTGTTATCTGGGCGGGCTCCCAACTTCAACGCTTGAAAGTAAAGACTGAATGTATTCCTCTGTTATTATGGGCGGGCTCCCAACTTCAACTCTTGAAAAGTAAAGACTGAATGTATGCCTCTGTTATTATGGGCGGGCTCCCAACTTCAACACTTGAAAATAAAGACTGAATGTATGCCTCTGTTATCTGGGCGGGCTCCCAACTTCAACACTTGAAAATAAAGACTGAATGTATGCCTCTGTTATCTGGGCGGGCTCCCAACTTCAACTCTAGAAATATAAAGACTGAAATATATGCCTCTGTTATTATGGGCGGGCTCCCAACTTCAACACTTGAAAATAAAGACTGGAATGTATTCCTCTGTTATTATGGGCGGGCTCCCAATTTCAACACCTGAAATGAAAAGACTGAATGTATTCCTCTGTTATATGGGCGGGCTCCCAACTTCAATACTGGAAATGTAAAGACTGAAATGTATGCCTCTGTTATTCGGGCGGGCTCCCAACTTCAACTTTTAAAATAAACGTCATTCCTCTCTTCAGGCGGGCTCCTGATTTCAACAACAACTTAGGACTGGTAAAACTAAACTTAAGAGGAAATGCGTCTCCTATAGGTAAAATTAAACTTAGGAGGAAATGCGTCTCCTATGGGTAAAATTAAACTTAGGAGGAAATGCGTCTAGGTAAAACTTAGGAAGTGCGTCTCCTATTGGCAAAACTAGACCTAGGAAGTGTATCTTCTATTGGTAAAGGCATGAAATGTATTCCCTTGTTATACATGTGGGCGCCTGATGGTAAAGACATGAGATGTATTCCCTTGTTATACAGGTGGGTGCCTGAAATATATAGACAAAAAGTATTCCTCTCGTTATTCAAGTGGGCGCTTGTCTTTTTGAGAAAATTTTCGCGATGAGAAAATTTTCTGCCCCGGTTTGATGATCTTCTTTATGGCATGTTCTTCCGCCATCTGTAACATTTCTTTTCCCTGCTTCAAATCAAAGAAAGATTTTGTTAGTTTTAAAAGAAAAAAAACATGGTTGCTTTCCCTTTTTTTTCTTTTTTTTTCTTTTTTTTTCGGCGTTCTATTACACTATCAGAACTTGCTGGGGATGATACTATTTATTGGGGATGATATTACTGTTGGGGATCATGTCCCTGCTGGTGAACACATTCCCGATGGGGGTGATTTTTCCTCTTCTTTCCTTGCTCCACATTGTCCGACCTTTTTGGAATTTGGTCGATGATCGGCCAAGGATGCTCTTGCATCTCGACCCCTTTTTCACTATACCCTCTTGACATTTAGGCCAACTCATCATTCGGTCTTGCAACAAATGTCTTTTCCGTTTCATTGCATTATCTTTGGCATGTCCTGTTCGCCTTTTGCTTCGCAGCATTTGGCAATTAGTAGTAAGCTCTGAAAAACAAAATCCTTCTAAAAAACAAAATACTGGAGAAAAACACTATAAACCAAAAAATAAAAAGTGATGACTTTAAAAAGATGAAAGAAAAAGTCTTTCTGAACAAATGTTGGAGAAAGAAAAAATAAAGAACTTATCTGAATGGTACAATCAATCCCAATGATCATGTCATGCACTTCTGGATTAACCAACTCAGTCTATTCATATCGATCAATTTTTTTTTTGACGGCCTTACTTTGCTGGGGATGTGCAGAAGCCCAACTTTCGCCGGATGCAGATCTTATCTTGCTAGCCCCCTTTATATCCTTGTCGCCTCATAGTGCCCTTTGAGGGGTTTTCACTGATGAGACTCTCTCATTTCTCTCAATTCTCATCGCCTTATGGTGCCAATATGACTCTTTGCTGGGGATTTTTTAGGTTATCAATTCATTGCCGACTTTCTCTGCTTATATTTGCTTAACTTGGCTTTCCTCGGATTCTGATCGGGAGGTCTTTTTTGGACATCAGCATGGGTTTTTTTTTTGTTTATGGCTAAAAGAAAAAGAGGCATCAAAAAGGGTTCAAAATAATTCTGATGGGTAGAAACCATTACAACTCTTGGAATCGAACTTCTTTCCCAACATTACAAACATAACTTCTGCCCCAGTTTCTCGCTTGGGGATTCTTATTTTTTGGTTACACTATGACCGAGCCGTGAGGCGCCTACGTATCCTTCTTTGAGGAATCAGGTCAAACGTAGTTCACAACTCCTTTTTTTTCTTTTTTTTTTCTTTTTTCTTTTTTTTTCTTTTGTTTTTATTATATTTTTCTTCTCTTTTTTTTTCTCATTTTCATTACTGATTCCAAAAGAGGGGTATGAAAGAATAGATAAGGCTCAAAAGGGGAAGCAAAGGTTAAAATGTTTGGATAGAAGAAAAAATTGCCTCCGTCATTTCATTCTCCGATGAATGCCAAGTATAAACAAACAAACAACAATTAATAGCAATGTCGATGCATCTTCCCTCGACATCTCTCTGACATAAAGCGCAACTGGATAACATCTTGGTCACAATAGATGGCCACTGCCAATTCGGGACAAATTTGCCATTTTTGCTTTGGCCTGATGTGGGAGGATCCGTTTCAACACTTGCTGTCCATCTTTAAATTTCCTGATATCATCTGCATCCCCTAAATTGATGTCTTATGCGTCATTTAAGTTGGGATTGGATTTCTCTTCCAACTAGCTTAACTCTCTGTTTGTCTCTTTGAAGGCTTTATTATCATCGTATCCCAATTCGTCATCGTGATTGACCTTTTGTATAACCAGTTCGAAACCAGATTGATTTTTAGACTAAGTTGAAGATCCGTTATGCATGTCATGTCATTGGAATCAGTATAAAGAGCATTGTTTAGAAAGAAAAGAGGAAAAAAAATAAACTCAAAACAAAATAAGAAGAGAAGCTTTACAAAAATACGGGATAACAGAGTTTCACACTAAAGCAAAACTGGATTACAACTCTGCAATAATCCAAAACAAGAAAGAAAAATCAGAGCCCACTACCAAGACTCCCTTCGGATAGGAAGAGGAGTAGCCATCCAATTGTTTTTTTTTTGGAACTATTTTCACCGGCACGGATCGTCATTAATGTTTGGCGGCTCTGGAACCTGAACCTCGATCCTATTTGTGTTGATGAGCTCTTGCACGGCATTCTTCAACTTCCAACATCTCTCAGTATCGTGTCCGGGAGCCCCCGAACAATATTCACAACTTGCTAAAGGGTCAAGATTTTCAGGAAGGGGATTTGGTAATTTGGGCTCAATAGGATTCAATAGGCCTAACTGCCTCAATTTGTGGAACACGGTAGTATAGGATTCTCCCAGCGGAGTATATTTCTGCTTCCTCTCATTCTTAAAAGCTTGATTCCCCCGGAAACCTGACCCTGGAGGATTTCTATAGGCCCTCGGAAGTGGATATATGTTTGGTGGAGGTGGGTATGTATTTTGGGGAGCCAGTGCACGCCATTGTGCGTGTGCTGGAGAGTAGGTATAGGTTTGTGCATGATGAACGGAAAAATGGGGATCTGGCAGTGAGTAATACTGTCGTGGAGGGCTATATGGAGTGCGAGGGTAATTTTGGTGGTAGGGTCGTGGGTTGCCATAGTAGGGTGACGGGCCTCTAGATCCGAACCAGGCTCCAGACTCAACGGTCGTGACATCTTCTTTCTTCTCCTTCCCCAGTACACCCTCAGTGCCGCTCTGGATGGCCTGAGTGGTTGCTTTGATTGCCGAATAGCTCAGAATTTTGTTGGACCTGAGTCCCTCTTCGATCATACCGCCCATTTTAACTACTTCATTGAAAGATTTACCAACTATCGTCACTAGATGACCAAAGTAAGTTGGCTCCAAGGTTTGTAAGAAGTAGTCCACCATCTCTCCCTCTCTCATAGGAGGATCGACTCTGGCTGCTTGCTCTCTCCAACGGAACCCGAACTCGCGAAAACTTTCCCCGGGCTTCTTCCCGGTCCTCAACAATGTGAGACGGTCAGGGACTATCTCGAGATTGTATTGAAAATGACCCGCGAAAGCCTGTGCCAGATCATCCCAGGTGTACCATTTGCTGGAATCTTGCCTGGTATACCATTCTAGTGCCGATCCGCTCAGACTTTGGCCAAAATAGGCTATCAACAGTTCATCTTTACCGCCTGCCCCTCTCATTTTACTACAGAATCCCCGCAAATGTGCCATGGGATCACCGTGCCCTTCATATAAATCAAACTTAGGCATCTTGAACCCAGCCGGGAGTTGGACATCCGGGAAAGGGCATAGATCTTTGTAGGCCATGCTGACCTGGTTGCCCAATCCATGCAGGTTCCTGAAGGACTGCTCCAGGCTTTTGAATTTCCTCAATACCTCATCTTGTTCTGGGGCTTTAACCGGCTTTTCAATTTCGGTCGATGCCTCCAAATGTGGATTGTAGGCATGTGGTTCGGGGGCATGGAATGTAGGCTCAGGGGGATAGTATTGCGTATCGGGAGCCTGAAGTAATGGCTCGCTGTTTGATCTTTGCAGGGTGGCTGATGTGGGTCCCATATAAGTCGGAACATTTGGTATTGGGAGAGGTTGATGGGGCGGTGGAGCTTGGGAATCATGAGGGCTTCTTTCTTGATGATAACGGGGATTCGGATGGCTTGTTGAAGGGCCGGAGTGAGGGTATTCCGGCATGTGCCCCAGTGTCTCAGGGCTCTTTTGTGTTTTGGCTAGGGCTAGCTGCATTGCATTCATCTCTAGTCCCATCCTTTCAATCTTTTCCATCGCTTCTTTTAACAACTGGCTCATCGGCCTTTCTTCCTCATTACTATTCTCTGAAGTAGTCATGCTTGTTGCTACCGGTCCTTTGGATCTGGTTTGATAGGAGTGTGTTGCCAGAGTTCTTTAACAACTAACTTGTCTGGTTTCAGACAACAACAAGCTTTGTTAGCGTTAGATTTTAACAGATTTGATCACAACACATAGAGGATGTAATGTTCCTAGGCAGTTAACCGTTTCTACATGCTTTGCTTCAAACAACATGCGTCATCCCGGCTTGCTCATTTGTCCCCTTTTAAAGCACTTTGGGAAACCCTGTATTTTATTTTATTTTGTATTTTTTTCTTTCTTTCTTTATTAAAAGCGGTCGAATCTTATGGGGATTGCCTACGTATCATGACCCCGCATGAATCAGACCTTGCGTAGTTCGGACCAATAAAAGCTAAACAATAATACACATTTTTCAATTTTAAAACAAACTAGGTTTCAAAGGTTTGAAGATGACCTGCAAACTTGAAAATCAAACAAATCGCATATTCTAATCAAAAGATTTACAAACTCAAAAACAAAAGGCTGACCCCCTTTCTCTGTTTGACAAATGCAACCGAACGGTTATTTTTGCAAACGTGTGGCCCCTTCCAAATTCCACATGAATTCGAGGCCGAAGAGGATTATTTTATGACACTTTTACAAACTTGTCCGTTCTTTTACGAAAATAACCTTTCGACAACTGAAAGATACTCTAAGGCTATTTCGGCAAGAACGGTTTAAGACGCGGCCGAAGCTGGGTCGGCTTATTTTGACCAAAAATCCGAACGGTATTCACCTAACTGCTGACTCTTTTTTTTTTCAAATTACAATGAAAACGTGGAGTTGCAAACACGGCCCTTCAATGCCTCGGTGACGAAGATTTTTAAGGCTATGCGGGTCAACTGGACCAAACTCCTAAACATGACCCAAAAGGTGGCTGTTTATGCAAAGTCAGCCTTCCGGCGTCCCTTTCGGGAATATTAGGCTATTTATGACAAAACAGCATCACCTGACTTATTTATGACTCTTTTTATCGATTTTCAAATTAGAAAACTCAATACTGCAAACACGGCCTTTCAACGTCTCAGGGACGAAGATTTTTAAGGTTGTGTGGGTCAACTGGACCAAATCTTAAATATGACCCAAAGGTGGCTGTTTATGCAAAGTCAGCCTTCCGGCGTCCCTCTCGGGAACATTCGGCTATGTCTTGATAAAACAACGTCACCCGACTTCTTTATGACAAAATTAAAATTTGACATATTATTCTTTTATTATTATTTATTTGTTTTTGGCTTTTTAGCAAAAGGTGGGGTTGGACCCGATGAGGGTTGCCTACGTATCTCACATCCGGTGAGAATCAAACCCGCGTAGTTCGGGTCTCGCGAATAAGTAGATGAACTAATATATATTTTTTTTAATTGGAACTGTGAAAGAACTGCTTCAAAAGAAGAAAGGAAGTATATATATATATATATATATATATATATATATATATATATATATATTTGATTGATTTCTTTTTGAAAGAAAGACTTGTAAAAATTCCTTTTCTTTTGATTTGAACTTTGAGAAATTTAAAAGTAAAAGGAATTTTTTTTTTTTGAATTTCCATTTGTTTTTTTTTCTTATTCTAAAGAAAAAAAATATTTTTGGAATTTTACTTTTGATAAAAGAAATGCTTCTAAAAAATATTTTTTGAATTTTGAATTTTCTTTTCAATTTTGAAAGAAGTATCAAAATATTTTCGGATTTTTTTTTTAAAAAAAAAACATTTTTATTATTTTTTGTTTTATCAACAATGGAAAATAAAGATATTTATATTATTTTTTGCAAGACATATTTTTTTGGAATTTTACTTTGAATTTTCTTGGCAAGACAAATATTCTTTGCAACAAATAAAGATATATATATTTTGAAAATAAAAAAAAACTTTTCAGATTTATATATATATTTGCGACAAATAATGAAAGACTTTTTTTTTTTTGCATTTTCATAAGCAAATAAATAATAAAAAAACATTTTAAAAATAAGACTCTTTTTCATTTTCATTTTCATGGCAAGACAAACTATATATTTTTTCTATTTTATTTTTTTTTGAAAAACAAAACAGAACAACGACTCTTTTTTTTTCTTTTCTTAGTAAAACAAACTAATAAGACATTTTTTTTTCATTTTCTCAAAATTTCGGCAGAGTTTTGACAGTATTTGGGCATTTGTTTTCTTTTCAAAATAAACAATCAATTCCCTAACCGCTATTTCTTTTTTTTCAATTTCAAAATATTATTCCTGATATTCACAAGTCAGTCAACACACAAGTCCGAATCAAATTAATGCGCAAGTAGTAACAAGTAAGATGCATCAGGATGGTCATTTTCATTTTTGGTGCACCTGTCCTAGACAGACCCAACCCCTGTGTTGAGCCTCCAAAGTCAGATGCACGTGATGCAAACAAACGTTCCTACTAGGGATCCGGCATGTGGCTTTGTTATACTAGGTTCAGAACCTGGGTGTTTGTTCTAGACCTGGCTTACCCGAGCGGACAGCTCGAGCCGAGGGGGGGTAGCGTACCGGGAATACAGAAGCTTCACCGGCTTAGCAACTTGTCCGAACCTCGTTCTAAATTGGGATTTGACACTATACAGAAAAGAAGTCGTACGAAGTACACCCTTCTTCATGATTTAGAAGACTGAGAGAGGAGATGGGTTTCGGCACAGTTTATACACAGTTCACGTAATATCAAAGCGGTAAAAGCAGCATTTAGCACATTAGGCTCAATCATGTAAAAATCAGATAAAACCAAATATAACAATTTATATGAGCTCGAATTTCTAACCCTGAACCACTGGTTCTGGGTTAAGTCCCCAGCAGAGTCGCCAGAGCTGTCACACCTCCTTTTTCCGCCCCCGCGAGGGTACAAGGAGTTTTTTCCAATTAAAGGACAGTCGAAACGGGATTTGTTTATTTATTTCAGAGTCGCCACTTGGGAGATTTAGGGTGTCCCAAGTCACCAGTTTAATCCCGAATCGAGGAAAAGAATGACTCCATATTACAGTCCGCGAACCAGAAATCCGGATAAGGAATTCTGTTAACCCGGGAGAAGGTGTTAGGCATTCCCGAGTTCCGTGGTTCTAGCACGGTCGCTCAATTGTCATATTTGGCTTATTTATCTGATTTTAATACAATTATGAACCGATGTGCCAATTTTAACTCTTTACCACTTTATTATTATTATTATTTTTTTAAAAAAAAATTGTGAACATCGTTTAAAACATGTCTTTGGATTACGTCACATGAAATGCACCCGCAATCCGGAACACATTTTTATTCAATGTTTTAGGATTTAGATTTGGGTCGCATGAAATGCGCATCCGAGTTTAAGAAGGTAAAATTAATTAAATCGCGCCTAAAGAGTCTAGCGTATCATTATTTTGGGTAGGGCCGTGAAATTTGCTAAAACGGCTCCTCCCTAATTCTAAGCGATTAAATGTACATTTATTGAGGGCCCCGCAATCTATACATTTCATTAAGCGAGGCTCATCTCATTTATTTGGACAAATCTTAAAACGACTACATTTTTCTATAAAAATGAGTCTCTAAAATAAAGAAAGAAAATCCTAATTTATTACTAGCTTTTATTATTTTAAGAAGACATGACATGCTAATTGCTTGATTAATACAAATATTGATGAAAAAGGAATTTCACTCTTAATTTCGAAATTATAAATAAAATAAAAATTCAACAACTAATATTCAAAATAAACAAATATAGCTAGATTAAAACTCAGCATTGTTATTTTTTTTAAAAAAAATTATTGAGATTAATTATTCACAATCATTTGAAACTAGATTTAACCATAATTACTAAAGCTTATTAGAAAGTTTATTAGACTTAAACGTTCTCTTAATCTTGCTTAAGCTCAAGTCATGCCTTAATGCCTAATTTACGATGTTTAATTTAAATTCGTGTCTTAGCTAAATTTAGCTACTTGTTCATGATCAACCTATAATCTTGAAGCCTTCATAACTAGTGAATTAACCTATTTTGCCGAACTGATTTATTACAGAATAACTTATGATATTATTTTCTTATTCCAGTTATTATTTAGTAATTCATGAAATAGCTTAAATACAATCAACAAAAGGAACAAAGAAATAAAAAACGAAATTAAAACTTCAAATTTTCATTCTTCATATGTATTCACGCTTCATATTTCGGATTACAATAAACAGCTTTTCAGTTGTGTACCTGATATTGGAAGCAAAAGAAAATGAATATGAGAATCAGCAGCAACAGTAAAATCAGTACAACACAGCAACAATAGCCCAGCAACAGTAACAACCCAGTAACAGACCGGTGGAGTAGTAATCCAAAAAAACAAAAGCTTCAGCTTTTATGAAACAACAATCAATTCTGATTTCAAACAACAAAAGAAAACAGAATTTTTTTTAGTTTTTTTTTATTTGAAAACTTAAATATTTTTCGGAATTTTCTATCTCTTAAATGTTCAGCCCTTTTCTCTCTCTTATTTTCAGATTTGTTTCTCTCTCCCGTTTTTTTTTTTGTCTGTGTATTTCTCCTCCCCCCCCCTCTTTGATTTCAAGACTTCACATATATAACTCATCCCATAAATCTTTTAATCAATTAAAATCAACCCATTTTCTCTACCCAACCCATTATCTTTCCACTCATCCCCATTACATTAAATAAACATATCACACCACCCCATTATATTTTGTCCCCCATGCTTTATTTAAAATAATGCAAGATTCCCCTTTAATTTAAATCTTGTCCCCCCTTTATATTAAATAATCATATCACAACCCACCCCATTTCATTTTGTCCCCCATGCTTCAAATAAACAATTTCAAAATGTACAATTCCTAAACTACCCCTTCCGACCTTACTGAAATTACCAAACTACCCCTGAACGTATTACAAATTTACCAAACTACCCATCAGCTATAACACATCAATTAATCAAACTTAACCAAAATATAGACAATATGATCAATTTCTAACAATGTTCAAACAACAATATGAACACGGATGAACATCATAACAACAATATCACATGAACATGATTTTAACAACATTTCAACAACAAATCACATGAACACAAATTGAACAACCAAGAACAACTAAAATTTGATTGAACAATATTTTTAGCAACAACAAACCTATTTTTCGGATTTAAACAACAACAACAATCAAACAAGTATATTTAGATTCTTAAATTCAATAATATTGAACTTAAAATCAACTCTAACAACATTACAACAAACAATTCTTATATTAAACTTTAAACAAGATTATGAGACCAATTCAAGAAATAATCACAAATGATAAACAAGAAATCAAACTATACAAAATTCGGATTCAAGATCATCCAAACAAAGTATGAACATGAATGAATCTATTTAACACAACAAACATGACGGATTAAACGATTAAATCAATATATTCCTTTAACACAACTAAATTCTTTAAACAAATAACAAGATCGACGAAGAAACAATTATGAACTTAAACTTGAACTTAACAATACTAACAATTTCTAACAATACATAAACACATGAAACAAATTGAAGAAATAGTTAATTAAATTTCAATTTGAATCTAACAAACAACAAACTAACAAATATTCACTTAAACAATAATACAAACATGAAATGAATATAATTAACTTCCATTTGAAATCTGAAAATTAATTCAACAAAACACAGAAACATGAACAAAACATTAATTCAAACGATAAACAAAACAAACATTTGCCGATTTTAGATTCGAAAATATCAAAACAAAATACGGACAAACATAAAATTCAAAAACTACTAACCGGATCAACACGACATATGTATGAACTGTTTTGACAAAACTCAAATGGGAATAAATCTGTCCGGACTCAACGACGAACTCAACTTCCTTGTAAACTTGACGAACTCAAAACTACGCTCGACGACCTCGACTAAAACTCGACCAAACGATGGCAGAAGTGATGAATGGAAGCAGTTAATTCGTTTGCGAGGAAAATGAATGCAGAAGAAGCAACGATGGAGACTGGCCATGGTTGTTCGTGAGGCAGCAGCTGGACGTTGAGGTCGAAAATAGAAGTAGCAGCAGCCGGAAATGAAGAAGAAGGTGGAACGGGAAGCAGCACCGCGACAGCAGCTCGGCCATGGAAGCGACCAGCTCTCTTTGCAGCAATAAAAAACCAATCGTCCGTCCCGGTGGTGCCTCATGGCGGACAGTGCTGGCATGACTGATATGTTGGTGGTTACCACCAACACAGGATTCATAGCAACACCATGACGGAACTCACAGCCTTGCCAGCTTTGCTCGTGCGACGGAATGTTGCGCGACGGAACGAACCACAAGATTCATATCTTTCTTGTGTTTGCGACGAAACGAGTTACGCGTGCCAACAGTGAAGAAGAATGGCGGTGGCTTTAGAGTTGTTCGTGGTTGACGACGCAGAAGCAGTGGCGGGTTGACGTAGCAGAAGGAAGCTGGTTTGGGCAGCCATGGATGGGGTGTTTTTTGGAGTTTGGAGAAGATGAAAGTAAGGGAGGGGGCGGATAGTTTACTTTAGGTTTTTTAGGGTTTTTTGTTTGTGTTTTGTTTTGTTTTGTGTTAGGACAAAATGAAGAGTGGGTCTTGGTTTAATGGGTTAATGGGGCGGACCGGGTCGACCCGTGTGAAGTGGACTGGGTCGTGGACAATTGTTTGGGCCTGGGGTTGAAAATTGAAGAAGTGGCCCAATCCGATTTTTATTTGTATTTTTGTTATCTTTTCTTCTTTTATTTTCTAAAACTAAATTATAAAAGTACTTAAATTATTATTAAGAACTAAATTAAGTTATAAAAGCGCAAATTAACTCCCAATAACAATTAACGCACAATTAAGTAATAATTAAGCATAAAATTGTATATTTGGACATTAAATGCTAAAAATGCAAAAGGTGTCTATTTTTGTAATTTTTAATTTTTGTAAAACTAATTTAATTACTAACAATTGTAGAATTAAATCCTACATGCAAAATGAGACATATTTTTATATTTTTTATTAATTTAACAAATAAGCAAACACAAACAAATACAAATAATTATCCAAAAATATCACAAAAATACTCAAAATTGCACACCAAGGAAAATCATTTCATTTTGTATTTTTTGGGAGTATTTCTCATATAGGTCAAAAATCACGTGCTTACAATAACTAGTCAATATGGGAGGGGGAGCATGCTGTAGGGGAGATAACAATTCCGAATATAAAGACATCAAGTAATGGAAAGTACAACATAACTAGGATATCAATAAAGAATCAGAAATCAACAAATGCACGGCATCACCCTTCGTGCTTTTACTCTCGTCCTCACCAAAGTAATTATATAATAAAACTGTGCACGACATCATCCTTCGTGCTTTTACTCTCTTTCCTCACCATATAATCAATAAAATCGGCACGGAATGGTACATCGTGCGGCACGGCATTACCCTTCGTGCTTTACACTCTTTCCTCACAATCGTATATGGCATCACCCTTCGTGCTTTACACTCTTTCCTCACAAAACAAACAATACACATCATCACCCTTCATGCTTTAACACTCGTCCTCACCCAAACAACAATACAAACAATGGGGCAAGGGAATAAACAAGATTATAATAGGAATCCCGTCAAGGGAACAACAATTTAACAATTAAGTCCCAGATAGGGAGTAAACCAATAAAGCAACAATATCCCGGCAAGGGAACAATTTAATGACTTCTTTCTCTTATTTACTTTTACTTCACAACTCACTTTACCACTTGAGCCAATGCTCCAAAGGGTTCATTCAACTCATATACTTTCACAATTAGTAATATAACTTGAGCCAATGCTCCTCGATGTTCAAAGGTAACAATTCCTTCCATAAACTTTTCACAACAAATAGAAATCAACTATAAAGCATGGATGATACAACGAAGTCAAGAAAATTGCAATATAGGACTCACGGGCATGCTTGACACCAACTTATAGATACTCGTCACCATGCCTATACGTCGTATTCAACAAGAAGCAAATAGAAAATAAGACACAACTCCTAATCCCTCAAGCTAAGGTTAGACCAAGCACTTACCTCGACCTTCCACGGCCAACTCAATCCTCAAACACCGCCTTTCCTTTCGAATTCGACTCCAAATCAATTGTATCTAGACATAATCGACTTAATAACATCAATAAACGCTAAACAATCCAATTCCAATACTTAATTATAGCTTTCTAATCATTCTTCCCAAAAATCCAAAAATCGACCCCGGACCCGCTTGGTCAAAATACAAGGTTCGGACCAAAACCCGATCACCCATTCACCCACGAGCCCAAATATATAATTTGTTTTGAAATCCACCCCAAAACGAGGTCAAATTCCCAAATAATCAAAAAGCCCTAACTCTACCTAAATCCCTAATTTTCTACCCTTAATCACATGTTTTAGGTCTAGAAATCTAGTGGGTGTTGATAAAAATGGAAGAAAGCAAGTCAAAGATTACTTACCCAAGAGGTTATGGTGAAGAAGTTCTTCAAAAATCGCCTAAGAGGTGTGGAGAAGATGAAGTTTGTGAAAAATAATGAAAATCTCGTAATGTGTTCTGTTTTTGGAACTTAAAATAACTGGGCGAAATTGCTCATCGCGTTCGCGATGGTTTAGGCCTGCTAGGGCTTCGCGTTCGCGGAAGACGGCTCGCGTTCACGGAGAAGTGACCCCTCGAGCCTTCGTGTTCACGTCCATGTGGTCGCGTTCGCGTCCTTGTGGTCGCGTTCGCGTAGGTTTAATACCCCACCCCCTGCCCCGGCTCAATTAGCCTTCGCGTTCGCGTTACCAGGCCCGCGTTCGCCAAGGGAAGACCCCCCAATGCCTCGCGTTCGCGTAGAAGGAATTTCCTTCAACATAATTAACACATCGTGTTCGCGAGGGTCCTCCCGCGAACGCGAAGAAGGAAATATCAGAATACCAACAACTGAAAACCTACAACTTTTTAAGAGTTAAAAACCTTCTGAAACACATTAGAAACTCACCCGAGCCCTCGGGGCTCCAAAAAAAACATACGTACTAACTCAAAAACACCATATGAACTTATCTGTGCGATCAAATCGCCAAGTTAACATCATTAACATCGAATTAAACCTCAAAATCAATGAATTATTTCAAACTTTTTAAAACATCAAACTTTGCATTTACGGTCCGAATCCCGTCAAATGAATTTCGTTTCTTACCAAACTCCGCATAATCATCTTAAATCATATATAAGACTTGTACCGGGTACCGGAACCAAATATGGGCCCGATACCAACATGTTCTAATCAAAATTCATTTCTAAATCCTTAAAATAATTTCAGAAAATAATTTTCTTTAAAAAATTCATTTCTCGTTCTTGGGACCTCGGAATTCGATTCCGGGCATACTCCCAAGTCCCATATTTTCCTATAGACCCTCTAGGACCGTGAAATTACGGATCCGGGTCTGTTTACCCAAAACATTGACCGAAGTCAAATTAATTCATTTTACAGTCAAAACTTATCATTTTTTTACAGATTTTCATATTTAGGATTTTAGGCTATGCGCTCGGAGTGCGCACGCAAATCTAGGTGATGCTAAATGAGGTTCGAAATACCGAATTTAATTTAAAAGCACAGAAAATTTTATTGGAAGAATGGCTAATGATGAGAAGAGAGAGAAACAGGTTCTGAATAGTTCTGAAAACGACAGTAGGTTTGTGGGAAAGTGTTACCGTGAAGAGGGGATGAAGGGATTTGAAAGACAAGACCTGTCATGCAGACTTTGAAAAGTCGAACGATGTGGCAGTTGGGTTAATTTTGTTAAAGATTTGTTTTTTTTTTGTTTTGAGAAGGCATGCGAATAAACGCATTACTACTAACCTGACGTACAGGAACCTAATTGCCAGAACAATTTTTTTTTTTGAAGAAGGTTTTAACAGCTCCTCTCTCGCAGTTCATAATTGTACCTTTACCTTCTACGATCATCATGCATGTTTACCTACAATGGTATTGATGTGAGTTAGGCTTGGTCAGAAAATAATTTAGCTAACTTTACCTGACGGTGTCTTGCATATCCAGTTGATGGAGGATCAGGTTCTTCATTAGGCTCTTATGACCCCCTCTTCACCTTGTTTGATCCAGAATGTTCTCTACTCAAGGCTTTGATACAGATATCTGGAATTTGGTCTTCTATTCTGCAAGACTTTCCACAAATCAACCCTTTCTTTATTTTGACCCTCAGAAGATAATCTCACCCCTCAATGTGCTCGGTCTTCTTGTTTTGAGATTCTTCTTCAGTTGTTGACAAGGCCATTGAGTTTTGCTTCCTTGTCTCCCAAAGGATGAGACATGAATCACGATGAGTGAACCGTTCCAGAAGTGCTTTTTCTTTCCATAGAAAAACCTGCATAGTCAACATTATCATACCCAACAAGATAAAAAACACTGTCATCTGAAGGGTAACACAGGAACTTTAGAATAAAGGAATGTGATTGAGTTGTCACGCAGATGGGAGCCTTTTTTTGTTTCCAATTTGAGACTAAAGTTTGATTGGTAGGGGAGATTTGGAGGTTAATTTGATTTCCTCACACTCTGTGTTTTGTTTCTTGTGGAGTGCCATGAGTTGCATCTCTACTCTTCCTTCAGCTTCAATGGTAGTATGTGAAGTACTAGATTCCTTGTGAGACGTGAAGGATGATGTTGCATTGTCTTTCGTCAGTCTCCTTCATCTTACTCATTTTATCAGCCTCCCTATTTGAAGCCTCAGACATTTCCCAGGGATTAGAGTTGGTTCATCATATTGATCATCACCGTTTCTTCCTTGGCTAGAGGAGGTGTCTTGTTGAATACCCCATGAGCATGTCCTTCTATTTAGTATGCTCTTTGTTGGAGACTTTGAGGTATTGCTTTGTGGAGAGTACCCTAGAAGGATTCCTTCGCTCGTCCTTTGCATTGAACCTCCCAAACTGATCCTTCCTGTTGATGAGAACATGCCATTTTCAGTCAAGATGGTTCTCAGATGGGTTGTCTTTTAGTCAAGAGGGCATTTTCTTCCATTTGGCAGCTCATTGTGGGTCTTGATTCAGGAGGGACCTGATCAGACACCTAAAGCAGTATTTACTGCTTTTGCCCAGAATTTCTTTGCAATTCCATAGTCGATGAGCATTGTTCATGCCACATTTTCCAGTTCCGTTATTTCCTTCAGCAATACCATTTTGTTGTGGAGTCCTTGGTGTTGAGAAATTGTGCGTGATCCCTTCTCCCACTCCTTTTTTGTTATTTTTTTTAATCCCTTTGGCAAGAACCATTAATACCTCGAGAGTCTTATCCTTTGTTTTGTGAACCCGTGTCCAGGTAACTCTTGAGTTTGGCAGACCACTAACCAGGTCTTGCTGAGTTAATATTTTCAGAGGTGAGAAGCTTGCATATACTAATCCTTCATGCCAAGGTTCCAACTTCACCCATCTCATACCACCAGCTTATGGAGATTCATGATTAATTAGAGTGGATGTTCTTGTTTCCTTTGTCTACTGAGACTACTTGGCCAGTTATCAGATTGGTGACTGTACTTTTCAGGCCATTCACATAATACACATTCCCACTTGAGTGCCAAAAGAACCTTTCCACCTTTTCATTCACTGAGAATGTACCCTTTGCTTCCTTTTTAAGGATACATTCCCTTCCTGCAGGGCTTTCAGTAAGAAGAGATTCATGATGTTTTCAATTGTGTGCTTTTAAGCATCCACGGTCCATAGTCCATCGTAGTTTGCTTCCTCTCACTGTTCCCTGCTTATGCAAATCAAAGGTTAGATATAGGAACCCAAACTTGTTTGGGTCCCTTGTTATGATAGAAAGGATGAATGAGGGCTTTCCTAGTCCATGCAGGTAACATCCATTTCTTACGAGTGGTACCTGGGCCTTTGTTAGCAGTTACTTTATCAGTAAACACTTTGTTTTTCTGAGCAGACTGAACCCTGGCCTGGCAATTTTCTTTAAAATGCCCATTGTTCCCGCAGTGGGTACATAGCCAGTTATCAGGTACAATGACATACTTGTTGTGAGGGTTGTAAGTAGTTTTCTTCCTTTGGAAACCTATGCCCTGCCTGTTCCCACTATTGTTAAGATACATGGCATGGCAGTGATAGCATCTGAGGACCAGGTCCATTTCAGAGATTTCTCAAGATCATTTCATACTTTCTCCAATTCAGCTTGAAGTTACTGATTCTTTTCGAGTTCACTATAGAGATTGGTTTTCACAACAGTTAACTCCTTTTCAAGCATGATATGAGTCTCACTAGCTACTTCCTTCCCTTTCCCAAGACTTACATTCCTATGTTTTCTATTGAGTCCCTCAGTGGTTTCCTCTAGATCAGTGCATATTACTAACAGGTCATCCATTTCTTCTTCAGTAGATGCAATTTTTTCTTCTAAGGTGCGTTTCTCATTATTAAGGCCTTCTATTGTTTCTTTTAGATCAACAACTACTACTATCAGATCGTCTCTCTCATTTTCCACACTAGTTATAATTTCATTCAAGGCTTCCTTTTCTTTTTCAAGATTAGTTATGGTCTCATTTAAGTCCACTACACAGACCACTAGGTCATCTCTAGATTGTTCGGCTTCTCCTAGCTCTTTGGTCAGGATCTCCTTATCATTTATAAGGCTATAATAAGCATCAATTAGGACATTAGATAAAGACCTTAGCTTCTTAGAAGAGTATGATTTCAGTTTTCTCTGAACATCCATGAAGTTTACCTCATCGTCTTCATCATCGTCATCAGACTGAGCCATCAGCACGAACAGAGAATCGTACTTCATTGCTTCAGTTACCACTACCATCATGGAACTATTTTCTGCATCTGGTTCCCTTTCAGATTCACTCGAGGAGCCTTCTCAAGCAGTAAGAGTCTTCTTAACAATATTTTCAGCAGCACTTTTTCGATTGAATCGTTTATCTGGAACCAGGTTCCTTTTTCCTGCTTTGTCAGGATTTTGCTTGTATTGCTCCTGTTTCGTGAGTGGGCAGTCTTTGATGAAATGCCCTGACTTTCCACATCTATACATGACAAATATCGGTGTTCCTTGTTTTACTTATATTTCCCCACTTTGGTATACCACCATTTCTTCGAACCATCTTTTGAAATCTCTTAGTAAGATAGACCATGTCACTATCTTCATCACTTGAGCGCTGCTTCCAGCCTTAAGTGCCAGGTTCTTTTCCTTCTTGGGCTCTCTTCTTTCACTGTCTTTCTTTCTTTTCATCTCGTATGTCTTCAGATTACCAATCAACTTATCCATGGTCAGAGTTTGTAGATCTTTAGCTTCAGTGATGGCATTTACCTTACTTTCCCAAGACCCAGGTAGAACACTGAGGATTTTCCTTACAAGCTTGTTTTTGGGAATGACATCTCCAAGTGAGTGAATCTCATTTATGATGGAGGTGAATCTGGTGTGCATATCTTGTATGGACTCATCATCATTCATCCTAAAAAGCTCATATTCAGTAGTGAGCATGTCGATCTTGGATTGTTTGACCTGAGTAGTTCCTTCGTGTGAGGTTTGTAAAGCTTTCCATATTTCTTTGGCAGTATCACAAGTTGAGACTCTGTTGTACTCATCAGGTCCTATTCCACACATCAAGATTTTCTTGGCACGATAGTTCTTTTCTACAGCTTTTCTGTCAATGTCACTGTACTCTTTTCTGTCTTTCGGCACCATTGGTCCTGTTTCTTCAAGCTTCTTCATGGGAACAAGTGGACCATCACAAATGATGTCCCGCCGTTCTGAATCTTCTGCCATCATAAAATCATACATGCGGGTCTTTCACCAGCCATAGTATTGACCATTGAATCTGGGAGGTCTATAGGTTGATTGTTCTTCTTCAAAGTTTGGTGGATCAGCCATTAAGGATCCTTCCTAGGTATTAGCCTAATAGGAGAAACCTACGCTGATACCAATTGTTAATTTATATGAGTCCACCAAAACTATAGAGTACCTGGTCCTATATGAGATGATCCTTAGAATGCTGTAGAGACTGAAAGTAAAGAAGACAAGGGATTTTTACGTGAAAAAATCCCACACAAGGGGATCAAAAAACCACGATCTACTCTTGTAGGCTTTTAACTTTACTAACTTGCAATCTCCCTATTACAAACCACTTTGCAAAAACCCTATTGCAAAGACTTCAACTAACTTGTGATGACTCACCACAAGCCACTCTATAACTATCCTAGTTACAAAGGCTTTTAAACTTATGACTATCCCTAGTCACAACATAAACTCGGAAGTTTACGAATTTTGGTTTGTTCCTAAGACAAAGCTTCTAAGAAAGCAAACTAGGAAATACAATGAAGAACAAATAACAAGATTACAACTCAACTATGGATGTACATAAACTCATTAAGAAACTAATCCTTAGTGGAGTTGTCTTTTTGTTCTTGACACACCGGTGACTTCAATGCCGGATGAATACTGTTATTGCTTGAGAGAATATTACTGAATGCACAAAGGAAGGTGTGTCTTGCACCAGGTTGTTTTATCACAAAAGATATCACAATAGATAGTGATGTCAACTCTTGGTGTAAACTTCTTCCCAATGAGAAGTGACTGTTGTACTGTCTGCACAACCACTTCTGTGCAGTTGCATTCCAGCTGGATAGTCGACTTGTACTTCTGTCAGAACACACCAACGGACCAGGTCCTAGTTGTGTTCCTTTTCTGTAACAGTTGTGAGATGGTCACTTTCTGCTGCTACGTTCCAGCTGTACATTTGACTTGTACTTCTGTCAGAGAACCCTAAGGGAGCAGGTCTCTGTTGTGTTTCTCTTTATAGTGATTGCGTACAATCACTGACTTGTGCTTGTGTCGGAGAGCCCTAAGGGACTAGGTCACCAGGTCCCTGTTGTGTTCCTCCCTATGGTCGTTCATCCATTTGCTGATTTTCAGACTTTGACTAGGTCACATGAAATGTATACCCTGTGTGCCAGGTTCTTTATCTGGTTCTTCACAACAAGTTTGTTAGATCATCAAAACATAAGAAGCATAAGGCCAAGACATTGAAAACCCATCAACAATAATTTATAGCTACACAAAATATATATGCCTCATTTACACTACAAATTTAAAAATTAAATAGGCCTAAGTTCACATAAATTGAAACGAAAGCCGTATAAGATTGTTAATAATGATGGCAATGATTTTACTATCACATACTTTAATAATAATGACAAGAATTCAGATTCATATAATTCTTCAATTTTTGAATTTTTAATGATTTGTTTTTCTCTATTAAAGTGCGTACCTTTCGTCTATTATTATTTCCGTATAGTTTTTCACTATTATCAACTGCTATCATTTTTTTAAGTTATTAGATTCTAAATTATTAAGTTGTAGGTATATATTCAATAAATTTCTGGAGTTTGAATCAAAATTGCTTGGTGTAGCTAAACCCGTAGTCTAAATTATGGCTCCACCTCTGATCTTAACTCCTTCCATATATGGGCAAAGATACACTCCGGTAAGGGTGGTGAATTGTCCACCCGCGTATATAGATAAAATATTAGGTTTTAACGGTATATAACATATATTGAACACTCTTTGTCGGGAATTTTTTTTTATTTCTTTCAAGTTTGAATACCCTTGAAAAAATTTCTGGTTTCATCACTGCTTGCATATGGTGGCACAAACTAAAACGAATATACTCTATAGATAACAAGACAAAGTCTCAGATCTGAGATTGTGATTCAAAAGTGAATGGAGAAGATATATATGTATGGAGAGATTTGTCAGGCTGGTTGCATCACTGGTCTGATTTAGGGTTTGCTTAATTTTGTTGAAAGTTATATGAAGTTATGTCAGTGGTTTCATGTGTAAAGGTAGTTGTGCTTAGGTTTATATTATTCTTTTTATTACTTGATATAGACGTAAAAAGGAGTCAGGTGTAAGTTGTAACAACTGCTCTGCCTATTTATCTGTCTGTCCCATTTTTTAGACCAAGGCATAAATGGGAATATTGCGTCTGATCTAAGACACATGTATGAAAAATATCTCGTCTCGATAACAAAGACGGACTCAGGATTTGAAGGTCTGTGGTGTATTTATAGATTCAACTAAAATCTGTTTTATATATAGGATGTCCATTACTAATATATCACTATTTTCTAAAGACATATATATGTGTACATGAAATTTTTGCCGGACTTTACGGGTGCCCGCAACCAGGGGCGTACGTAATATTTTTTATAAGCGGTGTCGAAATTTATAAAAGAACGAGAATAATAACTTTAATTATCATATTTTTAAATAAAAAATAGTCTTAGTCTGGTGGTTTTGTTGAGTTTTAAGCTAGAAAACGTCCGAGTTCAATTCTACACCTTTGACCTCTTGGAGCAAAATCAAGCACATAACCAACACATCAAGAGACAATTTTTGTAAAATAATGTCATTTTTTTCTATTTATCCGTTTTCTGACAGTATTAATCGGGGGTGTACGCAATATTTTTTATAAGCGGTGTCGAAATTTATAAAAGAACGAGAATAATAACTTTAGTTATCATATTTTTAAACAAAAAATAGTCTTAGTCTAGTGGTTTTGTTGAGTTTTAAGCTAGAAAATGTCTGAGTTCAATTCTACACCTTTGACCTCTTGGAGCAAAACCAAGCACATAACCAACACATCAAGAGACAATTTTTGTCAAATAATGTCATTTTTTTCTATTTATCCGTTTTCTGACAGTATTAATACATATACTTGGTACAAATTTCCAATGAAGCAGTATCGCGTGACACCGCTTCGCTAAAGGTGCATCCGCCCCTGGTATTAATACATATACTTGGTACAAATTTCCAATAAAGCGGTGTCACGTGACACCGCTTCGCTAAAGGTGCATCCGCCCCTGGTATTAGTACATATACTTGGTGCAAATTTCCAATGAAGCGGTGTCGCGTGACACCGCTTCGCTAAAGGTACATCCGCCCCTGCCCGCAACCCTTCTCTATATAGCATAGGTCCGCGTCTGGTCTCGAACAATTATAGATAAAAATGTAGCTATTTAATTAAGAACACCAACTGCCAATATTATATGCCGGTTGCAGTATTTTGTTTATACCTTATAGTTGTATTAGAAAATTCATTATATATATATATATAAATATTTAGTTGCAAATTTAGTGATTGAACTATGAATTCAGTGTTGATTTAAAAATTCATAAATTTTAAATTTCAAATCCTGACTCGACCCGAAAAAAATAATGCCCGAAGCCAAGCCATATGAGTTGCTCATATTCTGAAGCAACCTGAAGCTAGTGATCTTTATATCACATGCCGCAAGTAACGTGCTATTTTGCTTATCCTACCTATTAAATGCAAAAATTTAATTCACCGTCAGCTTTTATTTATTATTTTCTTTTTTGTTGTTGAATCAGTATTGTTATTTCTATTATATTCATTTTCCATTCTTCATTTCCAGCCCAATTTCTCTGTAACTTCCTTTTCGTTTCTTATTTTATTCAGCCCTTTTCAGTTTTCCTCTCTTTCAAGTTATTTGTAGTGCACCACCAAAGGATGTGATGCAGTGGATGGGACTCCTCCCTTAACTAGAGATTTCGGGTTCGAGCCTTGTGTATGAAAAATCTTTGGTAGGGAACGCTACCCTCTGAATGGGATCCTACTCGGCGCGAATCCGGATATAGTCAGTCTCCAATGCGGGTACCAGACACAGGATGAGAAACCAAAAAAAAAGTTATTGTAGTGCAAGGTTTTTCTTTTCTTCAAATTTTAGAATGTTACAACTTACAAGGAAAGCAATAAATCAATCAACATGATGAGGCTTTAAATCTAACATTGCACTAACTTTTCGCTGCCTGTATGAAGTACAAAATGTAAATGAACTAATACTGGTAGAAGAAATATACAGCTAATGACAGTGAAATTATACTAAAAACAACATTAATGTACATAATACATTTGATTCTTTACGTAGTCTTATCCCATCCTAACAATTACCTGAAAGAATAGAACCAACAAAAATAAAGAGATCCCTAATGCCTGTTAGACTACTGCTTTATTCCTTGAACTTGAATCATTTACAACTGCCTGTCCCCCAGTCACAGAGGATGATTTGGCAGTAAATCGATGTGTGTTGAGAACGTTAACTAGTTATTCAAAAGCAAACTTTCTTTACAATTTATCGTCATGTTTCCTATAATAATATTTCAGCATATTTTCTCTACGCCCCAACGTTCTGCACCTGAGAATCCGCCATTTTTAGAGCTTCGGCATGTTGCTTCGCATGTTGCTGAGACCAGTAGGCATGGGCAGCTAAGACCCTGTCCAGAAGCTCCTGTGGCACTGGCTCTCCCCTTCTCTGTTGTGGTGTAATGCTTGCTGTATGGACTAATGTCTTCCATTTATCCTAATGTAAACCAAGAACCCCACATTAACAGAGATGATAGGAAAAAATCATTAGCTTTGCTAATACAGATCTAATAATTAGTATAAGATCCAAATTTATCCCAAAGCTACTCATGTATTCCGCTTTCGCCTTCTCGTGCAATCAGTTAGAGCTGTCATATATTTAATAACAATAAAACAACAAGTTCAATAAACCTAAGGAATCGTAAAAGTACGTAAATCATCTTTTCATACTGTAACATACCTACTTCTCATATTGATATAGATATCTAAGACCTAGATTCTCAAAATTCAGATATATAACAAAGAAAATGATATTTAATTCAGAGCTAAGGATAGCATGTAGAAGTATCACGGATATAAAACATCAATGCTCAAAATTGGCTTAGCATCTGAGCGAAATGAAATAATATACTTTCTTCAGCAAAAATCAGAAAAAGGTAAATGCACCAATTAGATGTCTAACCTTAACATCAACATAAGTTCGATGATCAGCATACTCAAAAGCTCTGATTTTGACATCACGCCACCTGCATAATCAGATATCAGTAAGAAATGCAGATCCTCCGAGGATAACAAACTTCGGACAGTTTCTCATGATCAGTGGCGGATCCAGGATTTTTAAATCATGGGTGCTTAATTATTTTTCATCTCAAAATTGCTACTAAGACTGGATGCTCGGTTAATATATTTGTAAAAAGTTTATTGTTTTTCATAATAAATAATAGCGTTTGGTTCCATCATAATGGGTGTTCAAGCACCCATAATCTATAATGTAGATCCACCCATGCTCATGATTATGAGCAAAGGGGATAGCACTGTCACGTCACATAAAATTATAGTTTAGATACCTTCCAGTTCCAAGCTGCTCAACAGCTTCAACTAGAGCTTCGACTTCCGCAACTGAGAATGGTCTCCTTGTTCTACGCTGTGAAAGTTCAGAACGACTGTTCTTCGGGCTCCCAGGAACCACAGCAAGTGCCTCAGCATTCAGATGAGGTATTATGACCACGGCTCTAGAATCAGGAATAGCTACATCACTTGTTGGATCAATAGGATTTGTAGGTGATTGCGCCAGTTCATGGTAATCTTCGTCATGCTTGTCCAACTTAGTCTTTGAAGGATCTGACGAAGCACTTGGAAACTCTAATTCCAAGATAGGACTAGGCGGACGCCTGAATACAAAGATGCAATATTAGTCCAAGCACAATAAACAGCCATATGATAGCATTAATCTATTGAAACATTGATTTTCTTGAATTTGATAACTGTCAAATGCAACAGCACTGAAAAGCACAAAAAGTGTAAGTCCTCTATAATACCTAGTTAATTCATGATCAGCAACACATGGTGATGAAGCAGGAGGATCTTTAGAAAGCAATGATGGAGAAACTGGGTAAAAACTTGGCTCCAACGTAAAACCCAAAGTATCGAGGTTGCCCTTTTGAGAGACACCAGCCTGCTGTAGAGTTCTATTGTCATCTCTGACCTTCTTCCCCTCGAGAACCACCCCCACCCGTAATCCATTTCCCAGTATAGATCTTACTGCCTCCATTACTGACCTCTGCATAATCAAAAGTAAAATTTATCTAACTCGAATCTTGGGCTGAATCCAGAAGAGTACACTTTCTATCATCACCACAAAATAAAAGATTTCAACTATTAAAACAGCCATTATTAAAAGAAACCTATAGCTTTCTGCATGTTGAATATGCTAAATTAAATGTTATCAGAGGGATTATTCCATAAGTATAATTAAAATTTAATGATTACTATATTTAGTAACAAGTGAAGTGAGCTGAGAAAGGCTAATTAATACTCTCAAAGATGAATTCATCAACAATCTATTAATGCATGACTGATCATCTCATTTCCCTACAGCGAGGCTAGAATGTCAGGGGATTCTCATGAACATACAAGAAAAAGCAATTCAAATTTATCTATATATTGGTAGAAATCCTCAGATGCACAAGGTTAAGTAATCTTGGTCAATGACCCAACAAGATGTGACCCTGCATACCTTCAGCGAACCAACAGTTTCAGTTTCAGGGACCTCGATGAAAAGCTCAGGAATGTTGAAGGACTTGATGCTAAATTTTACTGAAAAAATAGATTAAACACACGTCAAAAACTTCTCGGGAAATAATGCCCAATCCAAATAAAAAATGTTGAAGAGTCTTACCACAAGGATCCTTTTTTTGATGATTTTTAGCTGAAGCTGAAGCCCCTGATCCTGTAAGGAAAGAGAGATCACTCAATACTCAGTAGCTCTTCATAACTACGAACCTTACATAGAAAGGATGATAGTAGATTATTCACCTCTATGTGGGATAATATCTCTCTTGATTCCCTTTTCAGGTGAGTTTGATTTTCTTTCACTACTGGCCTGCTGGTCATAAGCAACAGCAGAGTTATAGTGAGACATTTTCCTTCTCTTTGAAGGAATTTCAACTCGGCATCTTTCCAGTGCACATATTCTTTTCCTGTTTTGATAAAAGGACTTCACTCTATTATCTAAAAAACCAAAACCATGTAGTTAGAAGATGACATAACGAGCTGATAGAAATTTAGTAAATCAAAAGCTTAAGCCCACTAAATTTTCAGAGGTATAACTCTACTTACTGAAGCATGACCGTTCGCAGTCCTTCAGCTGAGGAGCTATCTTCCAGTGTCTAGATGTCAAAATCCTTTTTATTCTTCTGTATCCAATACGTGATGTTTTCCTGAAGGCCCTTATCTTACTGCTGTGGCTATAAGACCGAAAAGAATTTTCGTCATCATCTCTAATACCTAACTTTACATTGTTCCTTTGTTTTCCAAAAGAAGGCTTAGGAACCGCCCTGTACAAGGGAAACTGTACACTGTTGTCTGAGTTAATTGCAGCATTATTATTCACATGTTCCACAATTGGACCCTTCACACTGCAAGAGTTAGCCACAGTTAAGTCATCAGTTTGCTTTCTGTCATCATCTAACTGTTTTTGAGTAACTGTCTCAATTTTCTTATTACATGCATTCTCAAGATTAGAGGATCTGCCTTCTACTTCAGTGTGGAACTTTCCACCCCTATCGACCTTCTTGCAATTTTCCAACTTTGCGCAAGACCAGTCTTTTTGTGAAAAATCAGAATTCATAATACTACAGTTGTGTTTGTGGAAAATATTATTCTCTACATGATTAGGTTTATCCAAACTATGCTTGAGATTCTGCTCTAGCACTGCAGGTTCTGGTATATAAGTGCTTTCTACACAACTCCCCTGGCTGAAGCACTCCGATTTCACAGCTTTATCTTCTTTAAGTTGCTCACATTTAACACCGACCCTGCAATCAGCAAGCTCATCTTTTCCTTCCGCCGCATTACTACAAGCAGAGCTTTCGCTCTCCTGTAAAAGTTCGCCAGCAACAGCCGCCAATAATTCAAATGCACAAATTTGATTATTGTCCAAATTATTATGCGAGTGTCTCCTCTGAAAGAAATTGTGATTACAGAGATATTTAGAGAAACATATACAAGAAACGCAAAAATTAAAATTAAAATGAAAAATAGAAGAAAATTTGTAAGAGAATGCATAAATTAACAATTTCAGCTTACTTACTCTAACTGATCTAGGAGCTTTTGGTATAACAGGAAACTGATAGCCACTGAAACCATAGTTCAGCCTCTTCTTCGACGACATACCTCAGGTAGCATGCCAATAAGTGATGATCATGTACAATGAGCCAGTGACACCAATATCACTTCAATCTACAGAAGTAAAAAAAGCAGGTTATCAATCATATCATATAGCATAAGCAAAAGGCAAATATACAGCATTCCAAAATCAGAAAATTAAGGACATCTGGCAACTACTATGCAAAGGCACTGCAATAATACAATGATGCTACTTGACTTAATTCTGGGTGACGTTGTATGATTTCCTACCTTCAAGAGGCAGGACAATCAGGAAGAAAATATTATTATACATTAATCCCCTCAAGATGTTTGGAGTTGACAATTTGGAATACTGAAATAATAAATCATCATCTTAGAGATGATGGTGATCAGTGTTAAAGTTGTTACAAAACTAGTCCAGTTTCAAGTATCTTGGATTCACTAGTATTCACAGGTAGAAGAAGTAAACATATCAGTTAATAGCAAAACACCTAGAATTCTATATGCCTAGATCAATATCGTTTAAACCAGTGTACACAGAAAGTGAGATCTTTCCACATTCACACCAGAGGCAGATCCAGGATTTGAACTTTATTGATTTTGGATTTAGGACAGCAACCTCAAGTGCTAGTAATTGGATTCTGAATTTAATTTTTGTACATATTCAGTGTATTTCTTAACATATATATAGGATTTGGGCCAAAGCTATTGGATCCTGTTGAACCCATATCTTAGAGCCTACATCCGCTCATGTATGACACTGCACATGTTAAAATGCTCGATGCAGAAAACAGGAAACCCGATAATAATTTTGACAAAAAACATTCATAAAATGGATCCAGCTCCACAACTCGAACTTCCAATCAGCAATATTACAGAAAAAGGATACTTCAATTCTTTTCCAGTTTCTCAAACTTTGATGCATAATTTTGCTCATGAATGATCTTTTATGCCCACTTACAATTTGAATAAAAGGGAATGACCCTACAAAGATCTCTTGAGTTTAATTTAAAAATCTCATCTGTTATCTTTTACCGGATCTCGTATGAAAAAGGCTTATATAACTAAAATAACATTTTTAATGCAGAATTTTGCAATTTAAAGTTTAATAAGGAGCAAGTGCAGAACTAGAGGAATTCTCGAAAATCCAAGTAATAAATACTTCTCGCCAAATATTACCAAACAATTGAACCGAATCGGTTTTCCGGAAGTTAAAAATCCAACAGTAAAAAAAAAATTCCAACAGTAAAATTGAATCCAATTCAAATTCTAATTCCAGTTCCATTATTTTATGGTATTAGCAAAGAACTCTCTAAAACCCCTTGAATTGCAAGCAACATAATAAATAAATAAATAAATAATTCAGCAAATCCGATCAGATCTCCGTATGATCAAACTAAATTTCACCAGAAAATAGCCAAAACTCATTACTACAACCAATTGCAAGCAATTAAATGAACAAAATTCAAATGCAGAACATATAATAAGTAGAAAAGAGAAGTTAAGAGTACCTGAGAAGAGATCTGTACGGATTCTACGAGAATTTTGAAATCACGAACTGAAATTTGCAAAAGGAAAAGGATGTGAATTGATTTATTTAAATTAAGATTTTGTTTTTTAATGAGTTTTTGGGTGAAAGTGAAGAGTTTTGTGGATAGAAATGAAAAACCTCTGGGTTTGAAAAAACCAACCAGAAAAAGAAATAATGCTAAAACCCCACCAAGATGATGATGTAAGGTAGTTTATACGGGTATGCTTTATAGTGTGATGAACCACAAAAACCGCAATGTCCTGTTAAAGGGCAATATTGTCCGGTCAATAATTGAATATCTTATTACAACATATTTGCTGCAATTTACACATAATTTCAATTGTATTTGAATCAAATTGGAATTAAAACTATTGAAAATAGCCAGTTCCTTATTAGTGTAAATAATTGTAAGAACATTAAAATTATTGTAATTGAAATGGTTGCTTATCATGCCTTGCTTTTTTTTTTTTTTTAATATACCAGAAACTTTAATATATCATTAGTTTCAATACGTTTATTCACATACGCAAGGGCGAATGTAACATTTCAGTGACGGGTTAAATTGAATACTTTATTTTCAACGCAAAGTATAAATCAATATATAATATATTAAAATTATAATAAATAATAGATTGAATCCATAGTTTTAAAATTATAATGGATTCTATGTTAAGAACCTTAAACATTAAACTCATAGAATATTAATTCTTGGATCGGCCTCTGTACACACGTAATTATTTATCTATTAAATTAAATTTAGTACACTTAAGAATGTTTGTGTTTAATTAGCTATGTCAAACGGGTCTAATTTCCCATCAATGGATGATAATGATTTGTAATTAAGCTTAGGTTAGACGCATTTCTTTATTAGTTCATTCAAATTAAGGAAGTTGTTAGGAGGGTTACATAAGCAGCTTACTGCCTAATACTTCTAGTATTGCTTTATTTGCATGTATAAAAATGTACATTTATTGTTTACACTATTCAATAGATGCATATGTATTAATCCATAGGCTTCTTTCACTTAATAATAGTTAGTTAATACATATTCTTACTTATTAATTCACTTAACTAAGATAAGTTAATATGATTTGGTGTAAAAAAAAAAATATCTCGTTCAAAATTTATAGCCTGTTTGGCCAAGCTTCTAAAATCTGCTTATTTTGAGAAGTGTTTTTTTGAGAAGTGTTTTTCAAAAAAGTACTTTTGGTAAGAATCGGTTTGTGTTTGACTAATTAATTTGAAAAGCACTTTTGAACAGTAATAAGAATCATTTATTTTTGGAGCAAGAGTAATTTGAAAGAAAATAGTAATATCTGCATCCTTAGATACACTTATTTTAATTTGGACTAAATTAATTTAACTAAAATGATGCTTATTCTGGACAAGAGGATGAGTTGGAACTTTAGTTTTCAATGGACCAATTCTATCAGCTAATGAAGGATGATCAATGGATCTTGTCCATGGCGATTTTGTCTATTCAACTAGTTGGAGTGTCGTTCAAGGAAAGATGTATTAACTCTACATTGCGTGTTCGTATAACATTAAAAAAAAGTAGATACCCCAACTCTTTGTTTGGGTATGACTTATGAGAAAATGCTTTCAAAAACACTAACCTTAATTTTTAATAGGTTTATGCCGAGGGAAACTGAATTAGTCGAAATCGTGAAAAACAAAAAAAATTGGTAAGTTTTCCTAATTTTGACAAGGAGAAGACTAATCACCAAATAATTCGGAATGGGATATCCTCACGGATCTTTTATGTCTAGTTGGAACTGTTCTCCTAGTCAAAATGTTTGCTTTATAAACATTAATTGCAAGTTTCTTTATGGAAAATTTCATACTCCCTCCGTTCACTTTTACTTGTACATTATTCTAAAAATAAATTTTTAATTTTATTTGTCCATTTTCGCATATTAAGAGAAAATAATTTTATTTTTAAGTTTTGCCCTTAACATTAATTACTCATTACAATCATTTTTCAAATTCATTAAGATTATACATCAATTAATATTGGTATTATGGTAAATTATGTACTTTATTTATTACTCTTCGTTCACTTTTTTTCTTGACACGTTTTGACTTTTTACGCCCCTTAAGAAATAATAAATGAAGTGCATAATTTATTATGATACTCATATTAATTGATGCATATTTTATTGTATTTGAGTAAATAATTTGGAATGAGTAATAAATATTGTGGTATAATAAGAAAAAAAAATATTGTCTGTCTTCTCTTGATATTCGTAAAGTGACAAGTAAAAAAGAAAATTTATTTTTAATATACATTCTAAATAAAAGTGAATGGAAGGAGTATTTCTTAAGGGGTGCCCAAAGTTAATAATGGACAAATAAAAATGAACGGAGACAGTATTATAAAAGATGAAGGTCATCAAAAGGTTGAATTTGAGTTTCGGTTGCAATTGGTTTCTCAAAGCAAGAATCATCCACTATTGGTAAGCTACATATAATTGTTATTTTAATACTAGTATTAATAATTTAATATGAGTAGTATGCATGTTAAAATACAATATCTTTACATCAATCCATATTTCTAAATATAATACATTTAATATCTAATAGTTAATAAGTAAGTTTTTAATTCCAATAGCTTAGTCCAGTTGACAACTATATGTTTATTATTATTATTATTATTATTATTATTATTATTATTATTATTATTATTATTATTAATTTAATTTTAATAATTACATAAATTAAGGGTTATAGTTTTTAACTAGTATAATCAAATAATGTACAATTATTTCATTAAAAATTGATTAAAAGAATAGTCTTGTCTTAGATTAGAGTTATAATATATATATATATATAGAAAATGGTCATATTTACCCCTGTTCTATTAGAAATTAAATAAGTCATATTTATCCCTGTTTAAATATTTTACGGGAAAGGGCCATATATGCCAGTGAACTATGCGAATTAGGACAGATATGCTCGTCGTTAATAGTTTGGCACATATATATCTCTTTCTTTCTTTCTTTTTGGGAGGTTGTTGATCATTTTTTTCACGGTTTTCAAATTTCTAAAAAGAAATGTATCACCATAACCTTGCAATTACAATTATTCAATACATATCTCTCTTTTAAGAAAGTACTACATCAGCTCGTGGACACTGTTGATTAGTCTGTAAGATTTAATCTGTAAAATCATTACATTTTATACTTAAACTAAGAAAGAATGAGTACTGCAAACATAGGTTTATATATAAATTAATGATAGAAATAAATTATGGAAAAATTAGAAGAAAGCACAAACTAATTCGAATATTATTAAAATAATAAGTAAATATCAATTATTACTTTTAGTAGGATTACTTTCCGAAATGATTTATAACTAAAAAAAATCGATTATTAAATTAATCAAATAAATAAATATGATTATCACACAATTTCTAAATAAAACAAAAATAATATATCAAAAATATCTTTGAAATAAGGGCGGGTCAGGTCCTAACGGATCGTATTAGCAGATTTTGGTTGGATCCGGTTATTAATTACTATTTAAGAAAGACAAAATAGTGGTTCCATTAAACTAAGGGCATGAACGAGCAAGTACGGGACAGAATGGGCATATTTGTACCAAACTATTAACAACAGATATATCTGTTCTAATTCACATAGTTCACTAGCATACATGACCCTTTTCCGAATATTTTAAGACTAATGAGTAACCGTTGATTAAGGTGGCATGTGGTGGAGATGGTTGGTAACAGTAATTGTTGTGTTGGTGGCTGGTGGTGAAAGTTGTTGGCATTGGCGGTTGTACGATGATAGTAAATTGTTTATTGGTAAAAGGTAATTAACCTTCACAATAATTTTTAAATGAAAATATGATGATTATAAAAATTTATTCAAGATCTGAAAAAAATCAAACTTATTTACCGCAGATAAGTGCCTAAAAAATATAACTAATGAGTTGAAATATAAGCAATTCTGACTTAAACCTTCATTAAATGGAAGCAAAGGAGGTCTCAGGCTCAGACATATAGAAAATAAGCACCTAACTTTTTTTTAATCTTTATTTAAATTTGAACCTTGTTCTTTCATGATTTTTATCCATCTACATTTATCACCTAGTTATTGTACAAGAGATAATTTTTAAGAAAATCAATTATTTTGTCCCTAAAAGATTTACACCATATATTTGACAGCAAACTAAGATCATCTGAATTGTCAAGGATTAGGATATATAACATGAGATTACAAGATTAAAAATTGGATGTATTTGTCGTGTATAGGAATCAATTGACCCAAATACACTTTTCAGCAATTGTGTTTAAATGCATTTTTCCTATTATATTAAGGGAAAACATATATAGAGTCTTACATCAATTTTATAAATAATCAGAAAAAAGTGATTTTAATATTTTGCAAATTGCTCTGGGTTTGAAGATGGCGAAACTCTTGAATTCGGTCTTGCTTATGATTTTCCTTGTTGCTGTTGTATCAGGTAGTACTTTTTAATTTTCCTTGTCAGACTAATCAAAGCAACGGAAAAAAAATGTAAATTGAAACTATGGGCTTGATAGGATGACAATGGCAGTCTCTTCTAAAATCTTAGCGCATCAGTCTCAAAATGGGCGTTACATTTCGCTCTTCGAGAGTCAATATGACTAATCTTTAAAACTAAATTTAATTAGATCAACTCGAATTTTTACAGACCGGTTTGACGATAGATTATGGCCGCTTGTTTTGAAATATTCTTTGAAAACAATATTTGTTCATGGAATATAAACATTTTTGTTAGTTTAAGGCAATTTTTGGGTGAAAAGTTTTCTTTCACTCACAAAACTTTAACTTTTTCAAATAAAATGCATATCCAAACACAACTTCAACTTCCAAAAATTATTTTTCAGCACAACTTCAAAAACTCATTTTTCACAATTCAACCAAATCTATGTCCAAATGCTAGCTAAAAATAAAATTTAGATATCCAAAGACTATACGAAAAGTATTATAGTGAGGAGGTGTGAGAGGTTGGCCTTGGGTGGTTTGAAGAGGGGTAGAGGTAGGGCAAAGAAGTACTGGAAGAGATTATTAGGCAGGACTTGGTGTTGCTTCAGTCCACTTGATAGGAAGGTGTAGAAGTCGAGGATTAGGGTAGAAGGTTAGTAGATAGTCGAGTCTGTATATTCCCTTACTTAGTAGTTAGTCAACCTTGTTTTTCGATTATTGACAACCGTGATTACTACATGTTTTCTAATTATATTGCTATTGATAATGCTTGTTCTCTTATTACTCTATTATGATTACTGCTTGTTTCTTATTATTTCGCTGTTAGTATTGCTTGTTGTTACTGTTTTCTTTTTCTTTTCTTGAGTCGATGGTTTATCGGAAACAGTCTCTCTATCCTCAAGGTACGTAGGGGTAAGATCTGCGTATACACTACCCTCCCCAGACCTCACTCATAAAATTATACTGGATTTATTGTTGTTGTTGTTGTTGTACTATAAGCAGTAAATCTTCTTATGTCAATACATTCTAAAATGTTGGTCAAAATTCACATCTTTTGAATTCAGAACAAAAAAATACCACCCATTTAAGATATTTTGCGTGTGAATTATGTTTGTTAAGTTTTGTAACTTTAATTAGCTGACTGTGTTAAAAGATAATAAACTTCTTTGCTAATGCAGATTATGGAATTCTAATATCTTTTGCTGAAGGAAAAAGATGTAGTGTACCATGGGGAATTAACTATTGTAAAATTGGAGTCTCACCCAAAAATGCTTGCTTCTTATGGTTTTCAAAGGTTGCATTTCCAGACAAGCATATAGTGGACGGATATTGTGAACCTTGGGGTAGAAATTTTCATTGTCGATGTGTTTATGAATGTCAATTATCTCTTTACACAGGGAGAGGAGTTAACTATGTGATAAAGAAATTAATAACCGTTACGTAATTTCCTTTATATATATAGCTCTTTTATATTATTGCAGTTCTTTATTCCCCCTACGATATCGTACATTGAGTGAAAAAAAAGCAATTGTCTTGCTTTCGTATAACGAATAAAAAAGGCAGCCCGGTGCACTAAGCTTCCATATGCGTGAGATCCTTGTAATCCGGCCATTCTTCGGACCTTGCGCATAGCGGGAGCTTAGTGCACCCGGCTTCCCTTTTTTATTCGTTGTACGAAAGCAAGCCAATTTTTTTTTTTTTGGTTTTTAACTCGATGTTCGATATCTGCACTGGGACCCAGCTAAATTTGGATTCACGTCGAGAAATTTTACATTGAGGGATAAAGTATTTTTTAACAAAAATGACTTTATACAGGGACGGAGCCACAGTACATATTACGGGTTCGGCCGAACCCAGTAACTTTAGTCAAAACTTTATATTTGTCTCAAAAAATTCATTGAATATGTACAAATTCTTAATTTAGAACCCGCTAACCTAGAAAAACTAAAATTTCAAACCCACTTACTTTAAATTCGGGTTGCGTCTTTTGGCTTTATACTCAAGATTCGAATCCGAGACGTCTTTACTCGACCGGAACTTTAGTTGGTGAAGTTAACCTAGACGTCATTTAGAAATGAAGAAACAAAAAGGCGTAGAAGTTAACGAAAGAAAATGATAGGACTAAAAGGGACTACCTTAGTTTTCTTTGTTATTGTTATCTCCTTTGTGCTGTCAGCTGTGAGCAGTATTGGTCAAAATGTTTGTAAAGACCGCCCCACTACTAATTGTATTTGGTACCGACCACCGGCGCTTCCGGTGACAACAATGCGTCACATTGCTCCGACTTGTCATTACTCATGACACGTGAGTAGTAGAAGTTTTTACTGTCAAATAAGATTATTTTTCACTTAATCATAAATTTCGAATTAAATTTTGAAAATGAAAAAGATCTTAATAGAAGGTACTTTCCTTTTTAATAAATTTGATATGGTACAAATTTGAATTAGTTAGAGTCCCAAAACTAATAACAAACACAAATACAATAACAACATAAGACCTCGTGCAATTCCATAAGTGGGGTCTGAAGAGAATAATATGTATGCAGACCTTATCCTTACTTTTAATAAAACAAAGAGATTGTTTCCTGAAGATTCTGACTCAAAAAATAAAAAACATAATAGTAGAAGTTTTAACTAGTGAAGTAGTTTCGAGTTTGATTGCCGAAAATAAATCATTTTCTTTAGAGAATACTTTACCCTTCTTAATGAGTGTTTTTACCATAAAATTAAATTATTAAATTTCGACTACTAGATACATAAAGTAAATAGAAAAAAAGGTCACACTATTCTAATCACCATGCAATGAAGCTTTGAGATGTTACTATTTTATGTTGATTTATTGTGAATCCGATTTGTCGCATTTCATCTTCTTGTATCGAACGTCTATCGAAAATAACTTCTCTATCCTCAGAGTAGAGGTAATGTCTGCGTTATTATTGTTGTTGTTGTTATTGTGAATCTGATACTCAGTTTCTTTACTATTTGATTTGAAATATGAATTAAAATTTAATTTGCTGAGTCTTAAAATAATAGTGCTATAGTATATGATACACGATAGCATTTATACAAAGCATTTAAAGTTTACTTTTAATCAACCCAAAATACTTCATACTACTATGTAAATTAATTTCACCAATGATTTATCTTTAATTAAAATCTAACTTGTATTTTCATTTTTGAGACTCTTTCTAGAGGGCTGAAATAAAAGAAAATTTGTTCAGTGGGACCAACTAAGCTCAACAAATTTTTAAAAAGTTTATCTAACCATTAAATTTAGACATAAAAGTCTACTAGTTGGTCCCATCACTATATGTAAGACAAAGGATAATAGGAAAGCAATAGCCAATCTAAAGTACTCCTGACACGATGAAGGTATATTCATATACAAAATATCATTAACTTAGTAGGCGCTTCGACATAAAAATTGTAATTTTTTAAAAATCTAGTATTTGAAATTAAATTGGAAAATAATAATTTAGAATTTGAAATTATATTTAGACATGTATTTCACTTGAAAAAATATTTCACTTTAGTGAGTGGAATTTTTTTTCCAAAAACTTGCAAAATTTCATGGACAAAAACATTTAAAAAAAAATCTTGAAAAAAGAAAAAAACAATTATAGACAAACGGGCCCTTAAAATGTTAAATGTTGTATACAGTAAAAATCAGAGGGTCCGATTTTATGGTCGTTGAAGCACCTCGTAAAGACCGCCCCCAGAAGGCTCGAAGTTCAGCTCGGGGTTCGACCCCGAGGGTTCTCAATTATCGACCTCGAGGCAGTGCAAATCAGCGGCTATGATGGATTAACGGGAAGTTCCCAAAAGCTGATCAAGTCTATTAGGCTAGTTCAAGCTCGTACAGTGGCATTAAATGGTTGTACCAGCCTCAAATCCTTGTAATAAATGTGTCTGTACTATGTTGGGATTCCTCCTCATATATAAAGGGGACCCTTATCATTTTGTAACACATGCACTCAATACAATATTCAATACAAGAACATTCTCTGCTCTGTAACACATTCTCTCTTGATTTTATTATTTACATTTATTGCTTACATTTACTATGTTAATTGTTCTTTATTTATTGCTCATTATTGATCATAAAGAGCTCAGACCAAAGCTCTTAGAATTGTTAGACCTTCATCGGCCTATCACAACCCAGCGTCTAGCTCGACCCCGAGGCCCGTATAACCTAGACGGAGGCTCCGATTCTCAGTCTCCCGGTTTGCTTAAACATATTGCATTCTAGCTCTTATCTTAATTTCTAGTCTCACACTTAGCATTTATTGCCTAACAACTAGCATAAAAATAAATCACGTATTTTTAGAATCCCACACTAACAGGAGCGTACGCCAAGGAGACCAACAAGAAGCTCAGAAAACCCCAGTTCGGGAGGAACACGAGGTTAGCCTTCACGTTATTTTGAGATGTTGTAGGCACAACAACTGGAAATTGCTCAACTGCAAATCCACCAAGTATAACGGCCTCGGAAATGACCCCTCGAACCGAATAGGTACCTGAAAGGTCGAGCAACAACGGGTCATCAGCCGACCCCACTATTCTGAAGATGCTCGAAGACTTCACAAAGAGGATTAAGTCAGGCGAAAAGATGATAGAAGCCAACAACAAAACGGTAGAGACCTACAACTCGAGGGTCGACCAGATCCCGGGCGCACCCCCGATCCTAAAGGGTGTTGATTCAAAAAAATTCCTACAAAAGCCATTCCCATCAAATGCCGCTCCAAAGCCCATCCCGAAGAAATTTAGAATGTCCGATCTTCCAAAATACAACAGAACCTCAGACCCTAACGAGCACGTCATAACTTAAACTTGTGTTGTAAAGGGAAATGACCTGAAGGACGACGAGATCAAATCCGTCCTGTTGAAGAAGTTTGGAGAAACACTTTCAATAGGGGCCATGATGTGGTATCACAACCTAGCTCCGAATTCAATAGACTCATTTGCCATGCTGGCAGATTCTTTCATGAAGGCACATGTTGGTGCCATCAAGGTGGCTACAAGGAAATCCAACGTTTTCAAAATCAAACAAAGGGAAAATGAGATGTTGCGAGAGTTCGTATCTCGCTTTCAAATGGAGCGAATAGAGTTACCACCAGTCTCCGATGACTGGGCAGTACAGGACTTCACCTAAGGCTTGAACGAACGAAGCTCGGTGGCTTCGACGCAGCTGAAGTAGAATTTGGTTGAATACCCCACCGTGAGTTGGTTGGATGTTCACAACCGATATTAATCAAAGATTAGGGTCGAGGACGACCAATTAGGAGCCCTCTCAGACTCGGTATATCCAATCAAACTTTTGGTAAAGGAGCCAAAACCAAACAAGGAAAGGTACCAACCGTACACTGAAGATCAAAGAAACGCCCCAAGGCGTAACATACCCCGGAACAACCGAAGGACAGACCGAGGTCAGAATTCTTGGGGACTCATAAATAGAGCCGGATTCGACAGGTACACAGCGCCAACTGAGGCACCCCGGTTGTTTGAATGCAACTTCAATGTCGATGTTTCAGATATCGTGTCGGCCATAGGTAAAATCAGAGAAACTAGATGACCAAGGCCCATATAGTCGGATCCATTGTAGAGGAACCCTAACATGATGTACGAATTCCATGGTACACACAATCATAGAACCGAAGATTGCAGACAGCTCCGAGAAGAAGTAGCCCGACTACTTAGCAAAGGGCACCTCTAGGAGTTCCTCAGTGACCGAGCCAAAAAATTAATTTCGGGAAAGAGAGGCGAACAGAAAAAATGAAACAAAAGAGCCACAACATGTCATCCACATGATTGTTGGAGGATTCGACATCCCACATGAGACCACCATCAAAAGAACAAATATATCCATCACCAAGGAAAAACGAACTTGAGGTTACATATCCGAGGATGCTCTAACATTCAGTGATGAGGACATCGATACCCTGTCTCAGCCTCATAACAATGCACTGGTAATTTCTTTTCTCGTGAATACATTTCAAATTAAACGTGTACTTGTGGATCCAGGTAGCCCGGTCAACATTATCATAACAAGGGTCATGGAGTAGCTCGTACTTCTCGACCAAATCATGTCCGCATCTCGAGTTGTCAATGGATTCAATATGGCGAGCGAGACAACCAAAGGAGAAATCACCCTCCCGGTCAACGTGACCGGAACAACACAAAATGTCAAATTCCATGTCATCGATGGAGACATGAAGTACAATGCCTTGTTCGGAAGGCCATGGATACACTGCATGAGAGCAATACCATCAACCCTTCATCAAATGATGAAGTTCTCGACGAAGGACAGAATAAAAATCGTGTATGGGGAACAATATGCAGCGAGGAAAATGTTCGCGGTGCACGATGTGGCACCAGCATCGACGCCTCCAGCATCGAAGGAGACAAAGGATAAGCAAACTGTGAAGTAGCAATCAAGGGACATATTCTCGGCTACACCCGAATAAAACAAACAAAGGACTGTGTCGCGTCCTGAAGCAAACGTTCGAAGCATATCGAGGCTCAAAGCGCCATCACAACTAAGGTATAACCATCTCGCTTTTTATTTCCACCTTACACTAACCTTTGTGCAGATGCCCGATCAGAACAGTCGAAGCGTTGTCCATATCGAAGACCTTAAGATTTCAAAGCATACGTTGCACTCTTTTTCTTCGATCGGGTTTTATCCCAAGAAGGGTTTTACCGACAAGGTTTTTAACGAGGCAACATCTACATGTTACCTAAGGAGAACTTAACAAGTATTCAAGGCTTCTCTTCAATCAACCTCGAACACTGGGGGGTATCCCCCCGGAAGATCACCTTCTCGAAGAAGTCAAGATGAGCCAAAAAAGGGTCTCAATAGGAAAATGATGTATTGGGCCAAACAATCGAATGAACCGTGTCTGCATAGAATAATTGAGCCTTTGATGGCAAAAACATGTATACTTGTGCCAAGTAATCAAAGAGTATTTTTTCCTCCATCAAAATGCTTTACGCTTCAAAGAAGTATGCTACCTTTACAAAAAACGACTTCAGAGCCAGAAATCTCTCGAACACTCAGGGACTGACACCAAAAACTCGAGGCCACATGACCTCCGGGTCGGAAACTTTGAACTCATAAGCCCTCAATGAGGCAACACCAAGTTTACGAAGAATGGCTCCAGAGCCAAAAAAACGTTCAATGTCTCGGGGACTATCGTCAACTGTCATCCCATCGAGCAATCATAAACTCAAGGTCGTAAGACCCCAAGCGGGCAACCTCGAGCCCAAAAGCCCTCCATGAGACAACACTAGGAAATCTAAGACCTCCACGAGGCATTATCAACAATATAAGACCTCTATAAGGCAACACCAAAACTTTAAGACCTCAAGCAAGGCATTAGTTACACTTATACCAAGTGGCCAAATTTGTAAGACCTTACAAAAGGCATAAATCCTGATCTTAAAGTTAAGGCTATACATTCGAACTTGTAAGACCCCTAAAAAGGCATACCCCCAATGTAGGCGCCGAAACTGCTTCACTCAGGGGTCAAAAGGCTCCGAACAAATAAAATGACTACGGTCACAAGGCTGTACCAGCCAAACTCACGCGACTCAAGGACGCCCGACCGTCGCTATAAAATCACTGACCTTCAATTACTTCGAAAAAACTTTAAAAAGAACCGGTTAATCAGGCTACCCTTAACATAAGCAAAAGAGCTTCGATCATATCAACTCCAAACAACAGGCTTCGAAAATATTTTGGCCATCGAGCAAAACCTCCCGAGGTGCTCATTTATCGCTACATAACAGCTCACAATCGAGGCTCTTAGCGAGACGTCGAAGAGTCGGGCGAACACAAAAATTTCAAAAAGTCTTTAACGAGGGAAATAGAGCCTATATCAAGAGGTCATACCGACCCAACGCATAAGAGCCACTGTCGCCAGCCCACATTAAAGGCCATACCGACCCAACGCATAAGAGCCACTATCGCCACCCTATATTAAGAGGTTGTACCGACCCAACGCGTAAGAGCCACTGTTGCCAGCCCACATTAAAGGTCGTACCAATCCAACGCGTAAGAGCCACTGTCGTCAGCCTATATTAAGAGGTTGTACTGACCCAACACATAAGAGCCACTGTCGCCAGCCCACATTAAAGGTCGTACCGACCCAACTCGTAAGAGCCACTTTCGCCAACCTATATTAAGAGGTCGTACTGACCCTATGCTTAAGAGCCTAAGAGCCAACTTAAAATTCAAAAACTTAAGGGTCAATGAGCTCGAGTCGAAATTTGACTCGGAGACTGAGCCCGAAACAGTTAACTAAAACTTCCTAAGGGAAAACGTGTAAGAGCCTACGAGCCAGCCTAACAAGCCCTAGGGCCGAATTATAAACCTAAGGGTTTTTACTCAAAGGCCAATTCATCTGGCTAATCATTGACAAAGCGTCAAAAGTCAAGAAAAAGAAAGGCATACACAAGCAAATAGAAATTCGTGGAAGGAGAAAACCGAAAGGTTTCTTTATAGAAATTCCCCTCAAGTTGTCTTCTTGAGGGTCCCAGTCTAGACCTCTATAGCAGCCTTACTCTGATCAATTGTGCATGCATCATGGTCAAACCTAGCCAGATTAATATGTTGTCTGCATAATAACCCTTTAAGACAAGCCTCGTCCAAAAGTCCATCGGGTTTTCCATAATCCCAACGGACGTAACCACGATTATGTGCATTAATTTGGAGAAATAAGTTCCAATATGCTAATCATTACTGTATAGATAGACGAACCTAGAGGGGGAGAGGGCCTAACTCTCTCTTGTTCTGCAGAAAATGAGGCACGAAGTCCCCAGATTCGGTATGGTCGGTAGCATTCCTCCACTTTTGATAGATTGGTGGAGGGATCTTCCCTCAAGTGATCAAAATCATTTGAAAAGAATCTTGGGTAATTTGCCATCACTATTGGATCTTCGACCAAACAAGATACTAATCGAGGCTACCACTCTGTTTTGGGATAAGGAAAGGGTTATATTCCGTTTTGGAGACATAGAAATGACTCCCCTCTTAGAAGAAATAGGGGGATTTGCTAGGTTGCCTTGGGATAGCCCTGGCCTGCTAGCACCTGAAAATTGCGGCACTAGAGGGTTCCTTAAGATGATGGGGCTGAAGAAAAATGATGATTTGGAGTTCCTAAAAAGCTCCTACATATCTTTTGATTTCTTTTATGAAAGATACAGTCACAACATCTCTTACCGTATTTTTGATGACTAGTTCTCAATCACTTCTTTGGGATGGGTTCATCGCAAGGTCTTCATGTTCATTGTGTGCTTCTTGGGCATGCTGGTATTCCCAATCCAAGGGGATAGAATGCATACTAGGTTGGCCATGGTAGCCAAAACTCTAATGGATGGGATAGAGGGGCAGACATATACTATTGTCCCTATGATCATTTCGGATATGTACCGGGCCTTGGAACGCGTCAGGAGGGGTCCAGATTTTTTGAGGGTTGCAATTTGCTGTTACAAGTCTGGTTGTTAGAACATCTCCAAAGGGGTCAATATTGCTAAGAGTTTCTACGAAGGCCGTGGAATGACACATAGCCTTCCATCACCCTAAAAGGATGACTTACATTCCAGACATGTTCGATCAACCTAAGGATGCTGTAGGATGGGTGCAGTTTTTCAACAAGCTGACTGAAGACCAGGTTCAGTGGATGTTCAAGTGGTTCCTCCGATGAGTTCATCATAAGATCCAGAGATGTCCCACATTTGGTGCTGATCGGGTTAAGAGGGATATACCTTATGCTCCCCTTAAAGTTATGAGACAGGCAGGTAGGAGACAAGTCATACCACGGGTTGCTAAGATGAGCCACTTCAGAGCCGATTTCTAAGGTAACACCATCCCATATAAGAATGAAGCGCAACATATGTGGACTTTGAAGATCATTGTGGAGAAGGATACCATCGATCCGGACCGATACCATGCGGGCCATTCATACTATTACCCCTCATGGTTAGATGATAATCTATCAGGAGTTTTTGAGCCAAGGGTTGGTCCAGGAAATAAGGTCATAGATGAGTTTGCTGAAGCAGAGCTGAAGTACAACAAGTTGCGGAAAAGAGTTCGAGAGTCTGAAGCTGAGCATATGGCGCAACATAAGGCTGACATGGAGATGATTAACGAATGGAAAGAAAGAGCTGTTAAATCTAGCGAACGGCTGGAATATTTGGAGTACAGTTTAATGGAATTAGAAGGAAAGATGCAGAAGAGGGTCATTCACTGTCAGAACGCTGAAGGAAATGAAGGAGGGCATCTGGCAAGGGCATTCCTACTGCTGAACCTGCGCGAGTTGGGAAAGTTGATTGACAATAGCATCCGGTCTGGAGAGGGTCCTTTTGGGACCAAGTAGACTAGATTTACTCGCTTTCTTTTTAAATGCAATAAGGCCAAGTGCCATTAGCAACATTATCTCATTTAGTTTCGTTTTGGGTTGTTTACTTTTACATTAATGAAATGAGGCAATTATTGGCACTAAATTTCTCCAAATTTATTTTGTCGCTAGGCCTACCTCGGGCACAACGAGGTTCCCAAATTAGGACGCAAATTTACATTCCCACAATATGTGTTTAAATACTGCAAATATTTCAGAATCCTTACGGACTTGTTTACCTTTTGTTTTTCTTTATTCTTTATTCCCATCCCCTAAGGTTGATTCGCTCATACTACCATCATCAGCATATCACACCAGATCTAGATGCCCTCCACCCCCTCCTCTTCCAAGAAATACAAAGAGCAAAGGGAAAGTTAAAATGGATGATTTAAGTGGTATTCGAAAAGAGAATGTGGAAAATGCAGAAACTTCAGACGGTCGGAGTACTCCGGCACCAAATAATCTAGTTTTAAGATTGGAACAAAAGATACTGGAGCTACAAGGAGAGCTTGAGCAGGTATGCAACTTGGCAAACTTATCCCTCACTCTGACTATCGCCGACATCAACCAACAAAACACAAAGAACCCAACACCTCACCAAAACACACCAAACCAACATCCACAAAACCCTCGTGCACCGCATCAATATTCAATCCCACCCCAAAATCTCAATCCCTTACCGATACCAACTCCGTCACAACACTACCATCAACCAATCCAATACCTACCAACCACCACTTATGACACTCCCCAGAACACACCATAACCTATTCCTGATCCTCAAAACTCAATCAATGACCATCACTACACCCAGGCATCTGGCACTCACCAAAACAACCCTATATATGTGGAAACCGTACCTCACTCTATCCAACCAACTTCTTATACACCAAAATCCACTGAGAAGGACCTGCTCATCAAGAACATGGTTGAGGAACTCAAGAAGTTGTCAAGTCGAGTTCAGGGTGTCGAAGGAGGCAAAGGGATAGAAGGTTTGAATTATGAAGATCTATGCATACAACTGGATGTAGAACTGTCAGAGGGATACAAACCTCCCAAGTTCGAGATGTTTGACAATGCAGGTGATCCCAGGGTTCATCTAAGGACCTATTGTGACAAACTTGTCGGGGTCGAAAAGAATGAAAGGATCCGAATGAACCTCTTTATGAGAAGTCTTACAGGAGATGCTTTGTCCTGGTACATCAGTCAGGATCCTAAGAAATGGTCCAACTGGGTGAGTATGGCGTCTGATTTCATGGACCGATTTAGGTTCCACACAAAAAATGCACCAGATGTTTTCTACATTCATAACTTTAAGAAGAAGCCCATCGAGACTTTTCGCGACTATGCTACCCGTTGGAGGTCAGAAGCAGCCAAGGCCAGACCATCTTTGGACGAGGAACAGATGAACAAGTTCTTCGTCAGAGCACATGATCCACAATATTTTGAAAGGTTGATGGTTATTGAAAATCATAAATTCTCTGACATCATCAAACTCGGAAAAAGAATCGAAGAAGGCATCAAGAGCGGGATAGTAACAAACTTTGAGGCATTACAGGCCACAAATAAGGCATTACAATCAAACGTCATATCGAAGAAAAGAGATGTTGAGGCTGTAATAGTGGCTCAAGGCCCGAAATCTCTACTTACATATCAAACATCCCCACCCACATATCAAATACCTCCACCCACATACCAAGCACCACCACCCACATACCAACCCTCATCTCCCAGATACTCCCAACCAGCTCATACCTATAATTTCCAACCATCTCATTTACAGTCACCTCCAACTCACAAAAATTATCCAAGACCATGACCCAATTTTGACTACAAGCCACCTAGAATATACACCGCTATTGCTGAACCCATCGACCAACTATATGAAAGGTTGAAATCCGCTGGTTACGTCACCCATATTCTCGCTATGACATTAGAGAATCCATCACAATGGGTCAACCTGAACAAAACCTGTGCATACCATTCCTGTATAAAAGGGCACACCATTGACGAGTGTCGGACATTGAAAGACAAAATCCAGATACTGATTGATAACAAGGTTATACAGGCAAAAAAAGTTGCACCCAATATCCGCAACAACCCTCTACCGGATCATAGGGGTGGCAGGATACATGTGATCGAGATGGATGAAGAATGGGATCCCGAGGGGTCAATCGGGCTCATTCGAGAAGGCGATGACTTTAAACTTGCAATCACACTTACTCCCATAGTAGTGCAGACTCAGTCACCGATCGAGGTTGAGATAGCTGCATCAGTTCCATTTGAGATAGAGGTAGCTCCACCTGTGGCCACCCCTGTTCCATTTGAAGTGGAAGTGGCTACACCTTTCATGGTGACAGTATTGACCATACCTCCTTTCGACTCAAAAGCAATACCCTGGGATTATGTTGCCGAAGCTAGGCTAAAAGAAAGGCAAAGATGGATCAATCCGATTCTGCGCAAGGAATGACTAGGACCGGGAGAATCTATACACCTGAACACTTGGGAAGACCAAGTAAGGATGCCACTATCAAGTAGCCTATCATTGAAACGGAACCAGATGATCTTTGGAGGAAAGTACAAGCAAGGGAATATTCCGTCATTGATCATTTGAACAAAACCTCGGCTCAGATATCCATCATATCACTATTGCAAAATTCAAAGTCACACAAGAATGCTTTGATGAAGGTGTTAGGTGAAGTTTATGTACCCAACAATATCACCGGTGGAGAGACGGCCAATATGGTAGGGTAGGTGTTGGAAAGTCACAAAATAATCTTCCACAAGGATGAGCTGCCACCTGAAGGGTTGAATCACAACTAAGCATTGCATATCACAGTGCAATTCGAAGACAAATTCATCGCCAGGGTCTTGATTGATGGGGGTTCAAGCCTCAGCATTTGTCCGTTGGATACTCTAAAAAGATTGGGCAAAGGTTTCCATGAAATATGGGCAGGAAGCATGAACGTGAAATCCTTCAATGCGTCTCAAAGGGCCACAATTGGGGAAATTAATCTTTGTCTATAGATGGGGTCAACTTGGTTCGACGTTGAATTTCAGGTGCTCGACATATAAGCCTCATATAATCTTCTGTTGGGCCGACCATGGATACATGCCTCTGGGGCCGTGACTTCCACACTACATCAAGCCGTGAAATTTGAATGTAACCATCAGGAGGTGATCATTCAGGAGATGAGAGTAACCCCATTTACATCAGTCAAACCATCTCAGTTATTGGAAATAAAAAAAGGTTAGGAGGGGAAACTTGTCATCACATCGAACGTGTCAATGTCATTGAGAAAGACAAATGGTGGAGTAGCAAAATAGAAAGCATATTGCGTGGTCTGGGTATGAACCCGACAAAGGGCTTGGGAAGAATCTCCACGGTATTACTAAACCGATACAGCTGAAGCGTCATGGTACTACCTTCGGGCTCGGATACCAGTATACATGGCAAGAGTATAATGATTGGTCGCCTCTATGGCGTGGACCATATTACCCTATCGAGCAACCAGTGCCACATCTGGATCAAGCTTTTCACCAAGCTGATACAATCTGGGGAACTGCAGAAGAAGAAGCATTAGCTGGGCTGAGGAATCTGTTCTTGGAGGATGAAGATATGGACTGTAGTGCAATAATTGAGGAGGAAGAGGAAGAAGGCCTCACTATTCAAACTGTGGAGAAGGGAGCTATTCTTAGGAACTGGACCACCACACCATCCCGGGCCCGCCAAGTCCCTATATAGCTTGGTGTTGGCATCCAATTTTGTCCCTCTTTCTTCCAAAATATTTATTTGAGCTTCTAGCATCACTTATTCGAGTAATTTTAACACCAAATTAGGCCTATTTTCTATTATTAAAATATTAGTACTATTATTACTAATTATTGTAATTATAGTTACAATTATTATTTTTACCACCATCATGCATTCCAAAATTATTCTCTTTATTTATTGTGAAAATCATACCCTTTCTCCTTATTTAATCAAATAGTAATATCTGCTTAATTTAACAATTACAAATAAATACTTAATATTATAGTATTTTATTTAAAAAATTAGTGTAATAGTTATTTATTAAATCTCATAATATCTTATAATTATTTTATTTATTTAAATACGAGCTATTATAATTTACTCTGGCATTCTAAGTATTTTAATGATTTGTTCAATATTATAATAAAATTTAATTCAAGTAAGAAGCCCAAAGAAAATGCAAGGAAGAAGGAAATGGTTATTTTAACTCTGCCGATTATATTGGCTCAATCTATAGAAGTTAATCCTTAGCCTATTTAGCATACAAATCATTTTTCATGATCCAGCCTAACACTTGAAAGAAGAGGGTTATTCATCAGCCCATTAAAGGGGCATCCCAACAAGCCTATGCGTTACCCAAACACCTTCCAATCCATCCAGCCCACACTATAAGACCAAGCCCGCCTGCATATGACCAATCAGTAACTTTTTCTTTGATTTTGTTTTAATGTGCTTCTTCCCTATCTTCCTTTTCTGGTGAAAGCCCGACATCTGCATAAGCCATGACAAAGCTCTGACTTTCCAATTCGAGTAAGACTTTTGCTCCTATTTTGAGATCACGTGAAGTCTGCAAATTCTGTCCAAAATTCCCAACGTTTCAAATTCAAACGGGTATGTTGACCAAAATTCAAATATGATTTTAAAAATCCTGCTCAAGAACCCTAACTTCTATCTATAAATATCTGCTTTGAAACTCATTTTTGGGAATAGGTTGGCCGCCCTTTCTATCTCCCTTAACCCTAATTGTTTGGCCAACTATTCATAGTTATCCTCCTTCTTACTCTTAAAATCTAGCTTTAAGTTTTTCTGCCTTTTGATCTCTATCTAGTCTATAACCTTGCCAAAGATTTTATTTTTATTTGTGTCGGTATTTGACGATCTTCCAAAAGAGTTGAATGAAAGCCGAAGATAGTAGATCTTCTTGACGACGCCCCGTTCGCTGCCCACAAAAAGGTCGGTGACTTTAAATTTATCTCTTCTGCTTAAGGTCTGAAATGAATATTTGTTTGATTTGAGTGCGAGCTACGGATCAATTTAGTTTGTTTTGTGTGAAGAATGGTGGTTTAGTATCGTTTTTTAGATATATACGTGTTAGAGTTACTGCCTAAAAAATGAATATTGGGAAAGATTAAAATCCATGTCTAAACTTTAAATAAAGATTTGCATTATGTCTTGTTATAGAGTTGGAGAACGTGCAACAAGCTGTAAGCTATTCCTGTTTTATTTCTTCTATGTTATTACAAACCATTTTCATTTCTATTCCCCTTAACTACTTTTCATGAAGTCTGTATATGGTTTGGACATATGTACTAAATTAAGTCACTCTAGCTTGTTAAATTTGGCTAAGTTTAAGGAATTAACTTGCAATAGTATGCTATTACAAATACTTTTGCCATTGTAGGATACATCAATTTTAGTTTAGGCTAGAGCTATTTTAAATATTTGTAATAGACAACAACTATAAACGAGTCTGAGAATTTTTTTTTACATGCTAGAGATCTTGGTTATATGAAGGCCTAAATGTGTTCATGTAGTTAAATGACTTGCTTACAAGTTCAGCAGTTTATACTCGATTTATTAACATTTTGGCGTGTCTTAGTTAGTGTTCTTACTTACTTTGGCTTCATAAGCGCGTTACTCTGCTGGAATTTGTTATCTGGGATTGTCGAAAAGAATTTTTTTTTAGGAAAGATCTAAATATCATTGGCCATAGGATTATAAGGTGTTTATTCGAACCATATTGTTAAACTTCCCTTTAGACCCAATGCTTTAAGACTTTAAAATACTTTTTTGGGGACATAGCTTGTGGATTGTTGCAAAACCAAAGAAGGAATGATATGCTTATTTTGGGTCTTTGATTTTTGTATATTACATAGTACTAAATTTTCCCTCTAATTCTGTGTTCCTTTTTTTCCTTTGTTTGCATATGCACTTGGAGCAAATCATGGAGTCTTAAGCAAGACTCTCCCATACCCGCACGTGGAGTCAATGCCTCTCATTCTTTAGATGCACCGGATAGCGAGAAAAACATGTGAAACGCTTGGGGGCACCTATGGCGTCTTTCTTTACATCCATGTTGTCTAACTTCTTGATTACAGATGATTTATTTGTATTTGTGCTTATCTCATATTTAGCATGAGTTTTGGTAATTAAGTTTATTTAATTATTTAGTATTTTTGCTAAATAAAGTACTCATTCATCACATAGGACTAACATTAAATTAGATGAAGACTTGAAACCTTCTCTTTATTTCTACTTTCTAACCCATGAACACTTATGGATTTGGAGTCTGCCAGGGTTTTGGTAGAACTTTTGATATGAATAACGTATCCAGATTTGAGTTTCTAACTTAAAAAGTAGTTCTTTTCTAATGTCTAAGTTTTTTTTTTCTTTTTTGGCTTTGGTTTATTTTTTAACCAAGAAACTTTTTAAGACTAAGTTTAATGGATTTCAAACAAAACAATCATACTAAAGCTGTTAAAGGCCTAATTAACTTGACACTAATTTCGAACCCTTTTAAAGAAGGCTAATTTTTTTTAGAGATTCTTGAATTATTTAAACATCTGTCGACTATTTAATATTTGAGTATTTACACTTATAGTTTAGTGCAATCAATTAACCTAAGTTCGACCGGTTAACTATATTTAATGGATCATATAGAGTGCTTAATACTTTCTCTATAAAATTAATTAGAACCCTTACCCATAGCCTTAAAGGTTAAGTAGACCATAAAACAGAATTAATTTTAAGCACTATTTAGCTAAAATTGGTGTCCCAATTCACCGTTAAAATAATAGATGGCGACTCTCTTAAACTAATTAAACCCGCAGAATTACCAATATGTTATACTCTAGTTTGACCCGTGTTAAAATGGGGTATAACACTTGGTAGATTTTATTTCTATAGCCATTCTAGTCATCTAAGATTTTCAGTAATTTTGTTTTAAAGACTCACTTGTTTCAAAATAAATGCTCGATTCATCGAGCCGTACTTGTTCAAATGTTTATCAGTTTTAATCAAATGCATTGCTCTTTATTATTCATTATTATCTTCCATTTTTTTTCTTTTTACAGCGTTATTATTACTTTTCCTGATGAACCGGTGACTGTGACATGTAACGAGACAACGCAACATGAGGATAGTGATTCGGATAAAGAAGATGAGATACCTGAGGAAGTTGTCAGAGAGGTTGAAACCTTTGAGAATAAGCCTAAGTCCAACCTGGACGAAACCGAAGCAGTAAATTTGGGGGACGCCGAGACCGTCAAGGAGACTTGCATCAACATTCACTTATCACCAACAGAGAAAGAAGAGTACATTCGCTTCTTAAAGGAATATGAGGACATTTTTGCATGGTCATATGATGACATGACCGGTTTGAGCAAGTCCATAGTGGCTCACAAGCTGCCTACCAATCCCATGTGTCCGCCAGTAAAGCAGAAACTCAGAAAATTCAAACTAGATATGAGCCTGAAAATCAAAGAGGAAGTCACTAAGCATATCAAATCCAAAGTTCTGAGGGTTGTTGAGTACCCAACTTGGTTAGCCAACATTGTGCCAGTTTCAAAGAAAGATGGAAAAGTTAGAATATGTGTTGACTATCGAGATTTAAACAGAGCAAGTCCCAAGGATGACTTTCCACTGCCAAACATACACATCCTGATCGACAATTACACCAAGCATGAACTCCAATATTTTGTAGATTGCTTTGCAGATTATCACCAGATCTGGATGGATGAAGATAACGCAAAGAAAATCGCTTTTATTACACCATGGGGGTATACTCTTGCAAAATGATGCCATTTGGTCATGAGGGCCATGACAACCATATTCCATGATATGGTACACAAAGAAATAGAGGTGTATGTGGACGATGTCATTATCAAATCTAAGAGGGTCGCGGATAACATAGCGGACTTCAGATAGTTCTTTGATAGGCTAAGGAGGTACAACTTAAAGCTGAACCCCGCAAAGTGTGCATTCGGGGTTCCCGCAGGAAAGCTACTGGGATTCAATGTCAGTCGCTGAGGGATCAAGCTGGACCCGTCTAAAGTTAAGGCCATTCAGGAATTACCACTGCCTATGACCAAAAAGGACGTGATGAGCTTCCTAGGACGTCTCAACTATATCAATCGCTTTATATCACAGTCTACAGTCATATGTGAACCCATCTTTAAGATGCTGAGGAAAGATGTTGAAACAAGCTGGACCGAGGATAGTCAGAGGGCTTTCGACAAAATCAAGGAGTACTTGTCCACACCACCGGTCTTGGTCCCGTCAGAACTAGGACGACCTTTGATACTCTATCTATCTGTATTGGATAGAACCTTCAGATGTGTTCTGGGACAACATGACGAGACAGGGAGGAAGGAGCAAGCCATATACTACCTAAGTAAGAAATTCACACCTTACGAAGCATGGTATTCTCTACTAGAATGCACTTGTTGTGCTTTGACTCGGATGGACCAAAAGCTGAGGCATTACTTCTGTGCCTATACCACATACCTCATATCCAGGATGGATCTTTTGAAGTACATATTTCAGAAACCCATGCCAACTGGGAAACTAGCCAAGTGACAGATATTGTTGAGTGAGTTTGATATTGTCTACGTAACTCAAAAGGCAGTCAAGGGACAAACATTAGCAGACCATCTTGTTGAAAATTCGGTGGGAGGAGAATACGAACCCCTAAAAACGTATTTTCCTGATGAAGAGGTGTCATTCGTAGGAGAGGACATTACCGAAGCATTCGACGGTTGGAGGATGTTCTTCGACGGAGCTGCAAATTTTAAAGGAGTGGGCATCAGAGCAGTATTGGTATAAAAACAGGTCAACATTATCCGGTATCTGCTAAGCTTAGATTTTCCTACACCAACAACATGGCGGAGTATGAAGCCTGCATACTGGGACTCAACATGGCAATCGACATGAATATTTAGGAGCTGCTGGTCATCGGTGATTCAGATTTGCTTGTGCACCAGGTACAAGGAGAGTGGGACACTAAGAATTCCAAGATATTGCCATATGTGCACCATGTATAGGAATTGAGAAAGAGGTTCACGAAGATAGAGTTTCGGCATGTACCCAGAATTCAGAATGAGTTTGCCGATGTATTGGCCACCTTGTCATCTATGATACAACATCCAGACAAGAATTTCATTGATCCCATCCTAGTGAGAATTCATAATCAACCGGCATATTGTGCCCACATTGAAGAAGTGACAGATGGAAAACCTTGGTTCCATGACATCAAAGAGTATTTGGCGAAAGGAGAATATCCGGAGCATGCAAACCACACTCAGAAACGCACGCTCCGAAGATTGACCAATCACTTCTTCCACAACGGAGGAAACTTGTATAGAAGAACTCCTGATTTGGGATAGCTAAGATGTGTCGACACAAAAGAAGCTTCTAAACTACTTGAGGATATACATGCTAGGACCTGCAACCCGCATATGAATGGTTTTGTCTTGGCCAAGAAGATACTTTGGGCCGGTTACTTTTGGATGACCATGGAGAAAGATTGCATCCAGTATGTCCACAAATGATACCAATGCCAAGTGCATGCCGATATGATAAAAGTGTCGCCAAATGAGATCAATGCAACAAACTCACCTTGGCCATTCGCCGCTTGAGGAATGGATGTCATCGGTCCCATCGACCCTACTGCTTCAAACGGGCACAGGTTTATTCTGGTAGCCAGTGATTACTTCACAAAATGGGTAAAGGCTGCAACTTACAAAGCTGTAACCAAGAAAGTCGTCGCAGACTTTGTCAAAGATCGTATTGTTTGCCGATTCGAAGTTCCCGAGTCTATTGTCACTAATAATGCCGCCAATTTCAACAGTGGTATGATGAAAGCCATGTGTGGCACTTTCAAAATCAAGTATAAGAATTCCACAACCTATAGACCTCAGATGAATAGAGACATAGAAGCTGCCAACAAAAACATCAAAAAGATACTAAGGAAGATGGTAGAAAACCACAAACAATGGCACGAGAAGCTACCCTTTGCTTTGTTGGATTACCGCACTACAGTTCACACATCAACTGGGGCAACTCCTTACATGCTGGTTTATGGTACCGAAGCTATCATCCCAGTCGAGGTAGAGATACCTTCTTTAAGGATCATACAGGAAGACGAACTCAGCGATGCAGAATGGATAAGGAGCCGCTATGAACAATTGGCCCTTATAAGGATGAATGCAGTTGTCGCGCCCCCCCTTTTCCCCCCTTTCCAAATGGAAAGGAGTTTCCGGATTTTGACATTCATGGGGTATAATGACTCATTTTCCTCTTTGGGAGTTGGGTATTTTGAAGAATCGCCACCTAATGGTTTGAGGCGCAATAGGACACCTACATAGTTCATTTACAACTATATTTAATAACCAGAGATTGGGTAAGGGCTTGAAATTATTCCAAGGGAAAGGTGTTAGGCACCCCTCAGAATCCACTAGTGTGGTTCCCGGCCAGATAGTTCTTTTGTGAATTTGTGCAAATTAGTAAGTAATCAAGTAAGGCTCAAGTAAGAGGGGATTTAAGTTAAACACACACAAGCATTTGAAAACAATTATTGAAAGGCAAGGTATGAAAGAGTTATAAGCTAAACATGTTTGTAAAAAAGAATAAAGGGGGTCCTAGGTTTATTTATAATATGGATCACCTCAATGCAATACCCGGTATGACACTCCTCAAAAGAGGGGATACACGTGGTATTAGCGCACCGGTCATCATATTCATATCTACCATTCCCATCCTGTTAATGTATTAAAGCGCGGATTGGTCTCGACCTCTATTTCATGCTATTACCCGTCCCTTTCCTATCAGTCCCGAAGGAATTTTTAGGACTACTATTCCTAAGAGGGAGGATTTTAGGCTGACTCTTAGGTTTAAAAGTAAAAAGGCTAGGCGACATACAAAAAAAACACGTAGGACTACATTTAGAGGGAAACATGTAAGCAGTTGTAAGGCTCATGTATACCTCCGCAAATAAAGCACATAAATAGCACGACTTAAACACACTTAAGGTCTGAATTATAAAATCTTAAAGCAGAGTTTGAGTCAGAACCAGATTCATTATATAACTCAGAAAAGAAGTTTGAATCAGGCATGCCTGCTGATTGTAGCAGTTGGTACTTAACAAAGGCAATTCTAGTTTTTATTTAAGTAGTTACCTAAGGCTTGCCTAGGCGTAATAATGATGTCCTATGAGCATGATATCTATATGGATTTGGAATGCAGTAGAGCAGTGATTAATTTTAAACAGGCGATTTGGATCCTATAGGCATGCTTTCTAATTGTATTGATTTACACGAAAAGAGTAAGTTATTTAATCTAATTCAGACAGGCACGAGTCAAACTGATTTTTGACTAAACTGGTTTTAGACCTTATATGTATGATCTCTATTACAGCTGATTTTAATCATATAGGCATGGCATCTAATTATTGAAAGCTGACTTTTAACCCTATAGGCATGATATCTAATTATAGCCATTTAGATCCTATAGGCATAGTATATAAGTGTGGAAGTAAAATATGCGGAATTTATTTTAAATCAGAGCAGACCCTATAAGCATGATATCTACCAAATTTACCCATGACATATAACTACCCACCTTTTTTCACTAATCACCCCATAATTGTTTACAAATTATAACAGCCCAAATGATTGAATTACAAAAAAGTGCAGAAATAGGAAATTACAACCAAAGGAAAGCCTGATCTTGACTTCCTCTCTGAGTTATGCAATAAACCACTTCAGTGCTAGAATTTCAAAGCCTTTCTTATATCTGGGTGTATCAAAGTTCCCTAAGGACCTCATGGGATCCCGAGCAATGCTTACACCCAGGTTTGCATAGCCAGACAGAGATGAGTTCAGTGTGAAAGGGCCAGCCCTTATGTATCCAAGTTCAGATGGAGATCAAGGGTCCCAAGGCAAGGCTCACACAAGAGGGGCAGAACCTAGATTCTAGGAATATAGTGGAAGTGCAGAACATAGTTTGAAAAAGAGGTTTATTTTTTAAAAGCTGGTCTGACAGTCATTTTTGAAAGCAACGTAACAGAATCAGTAGTCATACAAAAGGGGCAAGGGATTTTAGGGTACATTGTATGACCCCAGTATGGGCCTAGTTTGGTCGTGCACAACAATAGCTAATGCTGGCATGATCACAAACCAGCCAAAGGAACACAAACACATAGAGAGGATATGGGGGTTTGGGTTTCATAAGGTAGCAAGTATACAACAAGTGACTGACAGAGTACACACATAGAGAAGCATTAATCTAAAAGGGGAAGGGAACACATTACAACATGCTAATAATGTGACTCAAATGCAAAAACATGAGCAGAAGTAGACAAGAATAAGAAACTGAGGCAACTAAAGAAAGCATGTTGTTGTTAAGGCTTGAAAATTAACTAGGACATACTAGTAGAGAAACAAAGTGCAGAAAGGTAAAGCAAGCAAGATTCCACAGTCTAGCCTTAGCTTTCAGCCGGTTAGACAAAGCAGCAGAACAAGTAGCAGTGAAGAAAGAGAGAGTTTTTAAGTGTAAGTGTGTGTTCTGAACTCAAATTGTCGTGTCTTTGAAAGAAGAGAGGGTAGGGTATTTATAGTTTTTAAAACGAGTGAAGAATAAGGTAATAAGTAAAGTCTTAACACAAACATGGAAATAATCAAAATCAGAATCAATTAGCACAAGTGATTCCCTTTAATTAAGGAATCACAACTTAACGGATACTAACCGGGGTAATTAAGGAAAGAAATCAGTTTAAGACAGATTGATTCTTGCCATATAAGGGGGCGGTAAAAGAATGAAGTAAATGACTGAGTCTAAGTACAAAAATATGCTTAATTTTGGGAAAGTATTCAGTAAGATCAAACATCACAGTAAAGGAAAGGAATCAATTAATTTAAACAAATGAGTAAAAAATTAGGGTTTATAAGGGAACCCCTTTGCAATTAGTCGCAACATTGAGGGAGTCAGAATCAATCTAGAAAGGCTCATGATTCTGTACCTCAACATATAAATAGCAAGGAATGAACAGGCATGTAGAGTCAAACATATTGACAAAAGAAGCAATACAAACATACAGTAGCAATAGAGATAAGCTAGGATTCAGTAGTAGAAGAGACCTATTCGAAGTACAGTAGTCAAGTAGTCACATAGAATCAAAAGTGAAGAAGAACATAGTAACAGGTAAGAGAGTTAGAAACAAGTAAAGACCTTCAGACTTATAGTAATAAGCGAGGAAAACGCTTTTAAGAAATTAGGGCTTCGACAGTAGTCGAGTTTAAGAGATGATAAGAACTCAGAATCAGATAAGCCAAACAAGGAAAAGAGAGTCAGAAACAAAGAGCTTAATCGAACAAGTAGACATTCACACAAACAAGAACAGTTTCAGAACTCAGATAAGACCAAAAAGGATCCAGGGTTTTCAACATGCTGAATCAAGTAGAAGGAAAGCATAACCAAGTCGTTTGAACATAGTAAAATCATAAACAACAGTAAAAATTAGAGAAGAGATCTTTAAAAGAAGTTAAGAGAAACCCTATTCGTTGAAAAAATAAAGAGTCATTTTGAAAGAAAATCGAAGAACCTTCAAGAAAACACTTAAGAAGTTCGTAATAAGCAGAATGGTAGAATGGTAGCCTTATGCAGAATGCAAATGGAGACATCGTTTAGTCTCGGAAGGCATAATGGTAGCCTTATGCAATGCAGATGGAGACACTGCTTAGTCTTAGAAGGCAAAAAAGTAGCCTTATGCAGAAATGCAGATGGAGACAGCGTTTAGTCTCGGAAGGCAGAAAGGTAGCCTTATGCAAGAAGTAAAATACAAATGATAGCAGATTTTCTTAGCTGATAGCTGGTTGTGGCATTGTGATTACTGGGAGCATTGTGACTACGGAGCATTACTTGTGCGTGCTGATAGTAGATGTTGGCAAGTGCAACGGTTCGGAGAGTCGTACTCATGGGCGTACAGTATGTTTTAATGATTTTGCAATCCTAGTGCTCGCGTCCAAAGAAAAATTATGAGTTTTGTAAGGGGAAGGTTAGTTTGTATCCCCGTTGGCTTTGCTTGGCCTGCTCGGCTTTGATCTGATGATACTGTATGTATCATTGGGGTAGTGTTGCTAAAAAAAGCAGTTTCGATAATAAACATGCGATGATTTTTATAAAAGTATGACATAAGTGTATAATTAAAAGGGTTTTAGATGAACCAACGACTGTGACATGGTTCGGGACATTGGAACCTCTCTTTCTATGAAATTTTGAGGGTCCTCCTCAAAATTCTGCTCAGTTTAATGGGTTGACGCTTCTGACTATTGCTTGTGACGATCAGCTGAAATTACTTCAGAATTTTGAGGGTCCTCCTCAAAATTCTGCCCAGTTTCCAATTGCGGGGGGAAATGAAAATTTTATTGAATTATGACCGAACCCATAGGGCGGCCTACATATCCCCTATTAAACGTGAATCGGGTCAGGCATAGTTCAATTTACAACATATAGCGCAAGCATAAAGATTACACATAGTAGAGCTTAACTATATCTTAATTGATCGGCTTTGGCTAGACTTCTCCGTCCATTTCTGCAAGTATGAGGGCTCCTTCTGTCAGAATCCGGTGAACCATGTATGGACCCTACCAGTTGGGAGAGAACTTCCTTTTGGCTTCATCTTGATACGGAAAAATTTTCTTTAATACCAGCTGCCCCGGTGTGAACTATCTTGCTTGACTCTTTTGTTAAAGGCTCTGGACATTTTGTTCTGGTAGAGTTGACCATGGCAAACTGCATTCATTCTCTTTCCGTCTATAAGGGCTAGTTGCTCATAACGACTTTTTACCCATTCCATGTCGTCGAGTTTAGCTTCTTGTATGATCCTTAGGGAAGAAATTTCTATCTCAGCAGGAATGACAACCTTTGTACCAAAAACTAGCATATAGGGAGTTGCCCTGGTTGATGTGCGGACTGTGGTGCGGTACCCCAATAGTGCCAATGATAACTTTTTGTGCCACTGTTTATGCTTCTCTATCATTTTCCTCAATATCTTCTTGATATTCTTGTTGGTGGCTTCTACAGCTCCATTCATTTGAGGCATGTAATCTGTGGAATTCTTGTGTCTAATCTTGAAAAGTTTGCACATAGCTTTCATCAAGTCATTTTTGAGGTTTGATCCATTATAAGTAATGATTGACTCTAGAATCCCGAATCGACAAATAATGCGGTCGCGGACAAAGTCTGCCATAACTTTCTTAGTCACTGCTCTGTAAAAAGCTGCTTTGACCCACTTGGTGAAATAGTTGATTGCTACTAGGATAAACCTGTGTCCGTTGGAAGAGGCCGGCTCGATTGGTCCAATAATGTCCATTCCCCAGGCGGCGAACGACCATGGTGAGCTTGTTGCATTTAGCTTTTTTGGAGGTACCTTTATCATGTCTTCATGTATCTGACAGTGGCGGCATTTCCGGACATACTGGATGCAGTCTGTTTCTATGGTCATCCAAAAGTAACCAGCCCGGAGTATCTTCTTTGCTAAGACAAAACCGTTCATATGTGGACCGCAGGTCCCAGCATGAATTTCCTCTAGTAGCTTGGATGCTTCCTTTGCGTCGACACACCTTAGTGAACCTAAATCAGGAGTCCTCCACTGTGAAAGAGGTTGTTGGACAATCTCCGAATTGTGTGTTTCTGAGTAGGATTTGCAAGCTCTGGGTACTCTCCTTTTGCCAGATATTCCTTGATATCATAAAACCAAGGCTTTCCGTCTGCTTCTTCTTGTTCTTCAACATGGGCACAGTAAGCTGGCTGATTGTGGATTTTCACCGGAATGGGATCAATAAAATTTTTGTCGGGATGCTGTATCATAGCTGATAGGGTAGCCAATGCATCGACGAACTCATTCTGGATTCTAGGAACATGCTGGAATTCCGTCTTCGTGAACCTCTTTCTCAATTCTTGTACATGATACAAATATGGGAGTATCTTGGAGTTCTTGGTTGTCTATTCTCCTCGTATATGATGTATGAGCAAGTCTGAATCTTCAATTACTAGCAACTCTTAAAAGTTCATGTCAATGGCCATTTTGAGCCTTAGGATGCAGGCTTCATACTCGGCCATATTGTTGGTACACGGGAACCTGAGTTTGGAAAACATCGGATAATGCTGACTAGTTTCTTATACTAGGACTGCTCCTATGCCAATTCCTTCGAAATTTGCTGCTCCATCAAAAAACATTCTCCAACCGTAAAAGGATTCTGCAATGTCTTCTCCTATGAATGATACCTCTTCATCAGGAAAATACAATTCAGGGGTTCATATTCTCCATCCACGGGATTCTCAGCAAGGTGGCCTGCCAGTGCTTGTCCCTTGACTGCTTTCTGAGTTACATAAACAATGTCAAACTCACTCAACATGATTTGCCACTTGGCTAGCTTGCCGATGGGCATGGGCTTCGAAAATATGTACTTCAAAGTATCCATCCTTGATATGAGATATATAGTATAGGCACAGAAGTAATGCCTCAGCTTCTGAGATACCCAAGTCAAAGCACAACAGGTGCTCTAATAAAGAATTTCGGGCCTCGTACGGGGTGAACTTCTTACTGAGATAATAAATGGCCTACTCATTCCTCCCCGTTTCATCATACTGCCCCAGAACGCAACCGAAAACTCCATCCAATACTGCAAGGTAGAGTAATAAGGGTCTACCTAGCTCAGGCGGGACTAAAATGGGTGGCGTTGACAGGTACTCATTGATTCTACCGAAGGCCTTTTGGCAGTCATCAGTCCATTGGGTAACGACGTCCTTCTTCAACATCTTAAAGATTGGATCACAAATAACTGTAGACTGTGCTATGAATCGACTGATGTAGTTGAGCCTCCCCAAGAAACTCATTACGTCCTTCTTATTCTTTGGCGGTGGTAGTTCTTGAATGACTTTGACTTTTGATGGATCCAGTTCTATTCCTCGGCGACTCACAATAAATCCAAGTAATTTTCCAGCAGGAACCCCAAATGCGCACTTTGCGAGGTTTAGTTTCAGGTTGTATCTCCGCAATCTATTGAAGAACTTCCTCAGATCTTCCATGTGGTCAGTGGCCTTCTTGGACTTGATAATAACATCATTTACATATACCTCTATCTTCTTGTCTATCATATCATGAAAAATGGTAGTCATGGCCCTCATGTAGGTGGCCCTTGCATTCTTCAGGCTGAACGACATCATCTTGTAACAGTACATTCCTTACGGCGTAATAAAAGTCGTTTTCTCAGTATCTTCTTCATCCATCCAGATCTGATGATAACCAATGAAGCAATCTATAAATGACTGCAGCTCATGTTTGGCGCAATTGTCAATCAGGATGTGTATGTTTGACAAAGAGAAGTAGTCTTTTGGACTGGCCCGGTTGAGATCCCGGTAGTCGACGCAGACTCTGACCTTCCAATCCTTCTTTGGCACTGGTACAATGTTGGCTAACCATGTCGGGTATTCTACTACCCTGAGAACCTTAGCTTTCACCTACTTGGTGACTTCTTCCTTGATCTTCAAACTCATATCAGGTTTGAACTTTCTGAGCTTTTGCTTAACCGGTGGGCACGTCGGATCAATTGGCAGTTTGTGAGCCACAATAGACGTACTCAGACCAGTCATGTCATCATACGACCGGGCGAATATGTCCTCATACTCTTTTAGAAATTTTGTGTATTCTTTCTTCTCTAATGGCAATAAGTGAATGATGATTCGTTTCCTTGATGTTTTCTACATCTCCCAGGTTAACAATTTTGGTCTCGTCCAGGTTGGACTTGGGTCTGTTCTCAAAGTTCTCAACTTCTCTAACAATTTCGTCAGGTATGTCATCCTCCTCTGAATCAATGTCCGTTTGTTGCATTGTTTCATTGCATATCACAGTCATTGGTTCATTAAGATAAGTAATAGTAATGTTGTATAAGTAAAGTAATGAGAGAAAATGATAGTGAGTGTTGATTCATAAGAAAAGCCAAAATGCTTTGATAAATTGCATAACTGTTTTGAACATTGAAGATCTTATTGCGGGAATTGAAAATGCAAAAAGAAAATCATTTAGTAAATAAAATAGCGAATAATGCTTGTTTAGCCTTGCTACCCGGAAGCTCGTCGGGCTTTGGTTTTCCTGATGGTCCAATTATTGAGGCGTGCCCCTCTGCTCACAGCCTGTATTGAAGGGCCTTCCTCTCCCTCCTCCTCGAGAATAACACAACAATCCATGTCATTGTCTTCTAGGAATAAGTTCTTCACTGTTGCAAAGCGCTTCTTCTTCATTTGACCCTTAAATAATGTCGGCCTGTTGGAAGGTCTGCTCCAGATGCGGTATTGGCTGCTCTAGTGGGTAGTAAGGACCGCTCCATGGTGGCGATTAGTTGTTGAATTCTTCTCAGGTGTATTCATATCCCAAACCGAATGTAGTGCCATGTTTCTTGAGTATTATGGGTTTAGAGATTCCTTGGAGGTTCTTGTCGAGCCCTTTGTTCTTGCCTTTAATGGGACTAAGAGGAGGAATGGTTGGAGGGCCCCTGGATCTTGTGAAAAAAGATGACGATGCCAGAATGCATGAACTAACCTTTGGGGAGGGGAACAATAAAAGAAAGAAAACAAAATAACAACAAAAGGCAATCAAGTCAGTAAGGATTATAAAAAGTATTGCAATATTTAAACACATAGTGCGGGAATGAAAATCGTGTCCTAATTTGGAAACCTCTTTGTACCCGAGGTAGGCCTAGCGACAAATTGATTTGGAGAACTTAGAATGCTAAATGCCTCATTTTATTGATAATAATAGACGAATCCCAAAACGACACTAAATAAACAAGAAATAAAAGTCACTAATGGTCATTGGCCTTATTACATTCATAAAGCGAAAAAGGTAAACTCCTATCTATTTGGTCCCAGAAGGACCTCCCTCAGGTTGAATGCTCTCGTTGATTAAATCCTCCAGTTCACATAGGTTCACCAGTAAAAATGCCTTTGCTAGGTGTTCTCCTTCGTTTCCCTCAACGTTCTGGCAATCGGTGACTCTCTTCCTCACATTTCCTTCCAATTCGAACAGGTTGTATTCCAGATATTCCAGATTTTCGTTGGATTTGGTGGCCCTCTCTTTCCATTCATTGATTTGGTTATTTAACGGAAGATTCCTTCACCAGTCTAGCAAGAGTGAGGGTGTGCTAACCATACCGAAGCTGGGGACCTCGTTCTTCATTTTCTGCAAAACAAAAGGGTTAAGACCATACCCCCACCGGACTCGACTATTTAATATCAATAATTAGCATGAAGCATTTAGTTCTCCAAATAAATGCACAGAACGTGATGACGCCCGTTTGTGTTCAGGGAAACCCAGTGGACTTTGGACAAGGTTATCTTAAAGGATCATTATGTGGGCAACATAACTGACCCGGCTAGGTTTGACCATGATGCGTGCACAATTTGAATAGAGTAAGGTTTCTATGGGGTTTTAGACTAGTACCCTCAAGCGGACAACTCGAGGGGGACGACATGGAACCATCGACTGCACCGCTGATCGACTGGTTTTACCGCAAATATGTCTTTCCGAATTTAGGGGGTAATGATAAGAAGAGGGCAACCACTCATTATAAGTGTTGCTATAGTATTTGTTTGGTACGAGTGGAATATGATGTTGAGCATGATTATGCAATAATTAAAAACATGTTGACATGTATTTGCACGATAAATACAACAGTTTTATAATTTAAAGCGGCAATAAAGGAAAGAAACAAGGAAGACATGTCAGTTTTGCATTTGAAAAAGAAATTAAATGCTTAAAGAAATTTAAACAAGTAATTGCACACAAGGGAGGTACAAATTCACAAGAACAGTCTGAAATGGTAAACACCTAAATATCCCTAGTAGAGTCTCCATGCTGTCGCGCCCCCTTTTCCCCCTTTCCAAACGGAGAGGAGTTTCCGGGTTTCGACATTCATGGGGTATAATGACTCATTTTCCTCTTTGGGAATTGGGTATTTTGAAGAGTCACCACCTACTGGTTTGAGGCGCATTAGGACACCTACAGAGTTTATTTACAACTATGTTTGATAACTAGAGATTGGGTAAGGGCTTGAAATTATCCCAAGGGAAAGGTGTTAGGCACCCCTCAAGATCCACTAGTGTGGTTCCAGTCCAGATAGTTCTTTTGTGAATTTGTGCAAATTAGCAAGTAATCAAGTAAGGCTCAAGTAAGAGGGGATTTAAGTTAAACACACACAAGCATTTGAAAACAATTATTGAAAGGCAAGGTTTGAAAGAGTTATAAGCTAAACATGTTTGTAAAAAAGAATAAAGGGGTCCTAGGTTTGTTTATAATATGGATCACCTCAATGCAATACCCGGTATGACACTCCTCAGAAGAGGGAATACACGTGGTATTAGCGCACCGGTCATCATATCCATATCTACCCTTCCTATCCCGTTAAGGTATTAAAGCACGGATTAGTCTCGACCTCCATTGCATGATGTTACCCGTCCCTTTCCTATCAGTCACTATTCCTAAGAGGGAGGATTTTAGGCTGACTCTTAGGTTTAAAGGTAAAAAGGCTAGGCGACATATAAAAAACACATAGGACTGCATTTAGAGGGAAACATGTAATAAGTTGTAAGGCTCATGTATACCTCCGCAAATAAAGCACATAAACAACACGACTTAAACACACTTAAGGTCTGAATTATAAAATCTTAAAGCAGAGTTTGAGTCAGAACCAGATTCATTATATAACTTAGAAAAGAAGTCCGAATCAGGCCTGCCTGCTGGTTGTAGCAGTTGGTACTTAACAAAGGCAGTTCTAGTTTTTATTTAAGTAGTTACCTAAGGCTTGCCTAGGCGTAATAATGATGTCCTATGAGCATGATATCTATATGGATTAGGAATGCAGTAGAGCAGTGATTAATTTTAAACAGGCGATTTGGATCCTATAGGCATGCTTTCTAATGATATTGATTAACACGAAAAGAGTAGCTTATTTAATCTGATTTATACAGGCACGAGTCAAACTGATTTTTGACTAAACTGGTTTTAGACCTTATAGGCATGATCTCTATTACAGCTGATTTAAATCCTATAGGCATGACATCTAATTATTAAAAGCTGACATTTAACCTTATAGGCATGATATCTAATTATAGCCATTTAGATCCTATAGGCATGTATATAAGTGTGGAAGTAAAACATGCAGAATTTATTTAAACTAGAGCAGACCCTATAGGCATGATATCTACCCAATTTACCCATGACATACAACTACCCACCCTTTTTCACTAATCATCCCATAATTGCTTACAAATTATTACAACCTAAATGATTGAAATACAAAGAAAGTGCAGAAATAGGAAATTACAACCAAAGGAAAGCCTGATCTTGACTTCCTCTATGAGTTATGTAATGAACTACTTCAGTGCCATAATTTCAAAGCCTTTCTCAAACCTTGGTGTATCAAAGTTCCCTAAGGACCTCATGGTATCCCGGGCAATGCTTACACCCAGGTTTGCATAGCCAGACAGAGATGAGTCCAATGTGGAAGGGCCAGACCTTATGTGTCCAAGTTCAGAAGGAGCTCAAGGGTCCCAAGGCAAGGCTCACACAAGAGGGGCAGAGCCTAGATTCTAGGAATATAGTGAGAGTGCACAATATAGTTTGAAAAAGAGGTTTATTTATTAAAAGCTAGGCTGACAGTCATTTTTGAAAGCAACTAATAGAATCAGTAGTCATACAAAAGGGGCAAGGGATTTTGGGGATACATTGTATGACCCAGCAGGGGCCTAGTTTGGTCGTGCACAACAATAGTTGATGCTGGCATGGCCACAAACCAGCCAAATGAACACAAACACATAGAGGGGATATGGGGTTTTGGGATTCATAAGGTAGCAAGTATACAACAAGTGACTGACAGAGTACACATATAGAGAAGCTTTAATCTAAAAGGGGAAGGGAACACATTACATCATGCTAATAATGTGACTCGAATGCAAAAACATGAACAAAAGTAGACAAGAATAAGAAATTGAGGCAACTAAAGAAAGCATGTCGTTGTTGAGGCTTGAAAATTAACTAGGACATACCAGTAGAGAAACAAAGTGCGGAAAGGTAAAACAAGCAAGATTCCATAGTCTAGCCTTGGCTTTCAGCCGGCTAGACAAAGCAGCAGAACAAGTAGTAGTGAAGAAAGAGAGATTTTTTGAGTGTACGTGTGTTCTGAACTCAAATTGTCGTGTGTTTGAAAGAAGATAGGGTAGTGTATTTATAGTTTTGAAAATGAGTGTATTTATAGATACTAACAGGGTTAATTAAGGAAAGAAATCAGTTTGAGACAGATTGAGTCTTGCCATATAAGGGGGCAGTAAAAGAATAAAGTAAATAACTGAGTCTAAGTACAAAAATATGCTTCATTTTGGGAATTTATTCAGTAAGATCAAACATCACAGTAAAGGAAAGGAATCCATTAATTTAAACAAATGAGTAAAAAAATAGGGTTTATAAGGGAACCCCTTTGCAATCAGTCACAACATTGAGGAAGTCAGAATCAATCTAGAAAGGCTCATGATTCTGCACCTCAACATATAAATAGCAATGAATGAACAGGCATGCAGGGTCAAACAAGTTGACAAAAAAAAACAACACAAACATACAGTAGCAGTAAGGGTAAGCTAGGATTCTGTAGTAGAAGAGACCTATTCGAAGTATAGTAGTCAAGTAGGTCAAGTAGTCACACAGAATCAAAAATGAAGAAGAACATAGTAACAGGTAAGAGAGTCAGAAACAAGTAAAGACCTTCAGACTTATAGTAATAAGCGAGGAAAACTCTTTTAAGAAATTAGGGCTTCGACAGTAATCGAGTTTAAGAGATGATAAGAACTTAGAATCAAATAAGTCAAATAAGGAAAAGAGAGTCAGAAACAAAGAGCTTAATCGAACAAGTAGACATTCACACAAACAAGAACAGTTTCAGAACTCTGATAAGACCAAAAAGGATCTAGGGTTTTCAACATGCTGAATCAAGTAGAAGGAAAGCATAAGCAAGTCGTTTGAACATAGTAAAATCATAAACAACATTAAAAATCAGAGAAGAGATCTTTAAAAGAAGTTAAGAGAAACCCTAATCGTTGAAAAAATGAAGAGTCATTTTGAAAGAAAATTGAAGAACCTTCAAGAAAACACTTAAGAAGTTCGTAATAAGAATAGATCTAGGATAGATCTAAAAGAAAATTAAAAGACCTTAAAGCTAGGGTTTTAGAGAACCCATAAAAGGTGAGAAAGACCTTGAAAGTTACCGATCTAACCAGAAAAGTCAAGGATTTGACTTGAACGGCCATGGCTGGCCGGAGAAAGACCAGGGATGGCTGGAGAAAGGCCATGAATGGAAGTTGAGTAAGGACTGGACCAGATTTCCTCGAGGTCTGGCCATGAAATCACACAAACGGGCCACCAGAAGATGTAGGAGGCCGGTATACATCTCAATCGACAATGGGAGGCCATGGATTAGGTGGAGATTGAGGTGGATTAGGGTGGAATTGGGCGGCGACGGCTAGGGTTCATGTGAGGCTAGATAGAGAATTGAGAGGAGAGAGATTCAAGGGTGACTTTTGGTGAAAAGTGAGTTAGTGTGGAGGGTCGTTTGGGATTAATTATGGTAAGGGGTAATGATGGCCGTTGATCTGAATGATCAACGGCCTGGATTAAAATGGTTAGGTAGGGAATCCGGGTTGGGCTGGTTTAATTGGGTTAGGGGTTGGGTTTAAATTGAAATTGGGCTGGGGAAATTGGGTTTGATTTGGGGTCAAATTGAAGACCAATTTGGGCTAAAATTGAAATAGCAACTTTTCCCTTTTTAATTTATAAAAAATAGTAAATAAATTTCTGAAAACAAATTAAAGGCACTAAAATTATTTATAATATATAATTAACAATTTAAAATACAGGATCCCATTTTATAAATGTGAAACCTGATTAAACCTTAAAAGGGCTAATATTGCAATTATATGCAATTTAGCTTAAACAAAATGTTGATACCCAATTTTTCCCTAGGTATTTTTGTACCCAAAATACTTCCAAAAAAGCATGTATGTGCATATATAAGCACACCCAAGAGTTTTAGTATTTTTAATGATTTTTAAACCGATTTACTACCTATTTTAATACCACAAAATCCAATAATTATTCTCAAAATTATTATTTTTTGGTGAATAACTTATTTAATTGCCGTATTTACACCAAAATATAATTAAGGTGATTTTTGCATATTTTTTACAAATTTATTTGGCATTTTAAAGCTAATTGCATGTAATTGCAATTATGGCCTATTTTATGATTAATAGCATTTTATAATTATAAAGCTGGTTCCAATATTTTTAAATTGATAATTATATAGTATTTGTTTGCTCAGTATTTTTATTTTACTTTTTAAATCATTATTACTATTTTTATAAAATAAAAAGGGGAAAATTGGCTATTTAACACTTAGCCTATTTCTATTTCAATAACAGCCTTTTCTCCCTTTCAATTGTAGTCTCAATTGGCCCAATTCCGCCCCAAATTAAACGCCCCCTTAGCCCAATTTTTAAACCCGTTTGATTTTCTTTAAATCCTAGCCAATCAACGGCTGTAGTTTAGGCTTTCCTTTTTTAATCACCTAACACCCCTAACCATACTTCATTTGCATAGAGATGCCGCCTCTAACTCTCTTCGTCTCCCTCAAATCCTCTCGAACCTCTCTGAAACCCTAATCACCTCCCACCTTATCTCACCTCGTTTCCACCAGAATCCATGGCATCTCCTACCATAGATGGCCTTTACTCACCCTCTTTCATGCCCAAGCCTGAGTTGCACGAAGTCTGGAGGCTTGACCTCGATGGTCCTCTCTCAGATCTGTCTTAGATCCGTAGATCTATGGTTTTCCGGCCATGCTCTGGCATATCCAAGCGCTGGAAGCTCTATTCCTGACCGTTTCGACTCAGGATCTGATCTTGTTCTTCCAAGCCTTTTTCACTTCTAGGGTTTCTCTGAAACCCTAAGCCATTCAAGGTTCTTTCACCGTTATTTGTTTAGATCTGTGCTATGTTTGTGCTTTTCTTGATGATTTGAGTGTTTTCCCCAAATTTCTTTCTCAAAAATCGTTCGATTTCAAATTAGGGTTTCTGAAGTTCTTTTGATTCTTGCTGTTCTTTTCTTTTAGATGTTCGTTTGTATTATGCTCGTATGTTTTCCTTCTCTATTACGCATGTATTGTCTTTTTTTTCCTTTCTTTTATATGTGTGCTCACATGATTAATCCGTGTTACATTTTCCTCACTCTTCTACCATGTGTGTTTACTATCGAGCTTCTTGACTTTTGCTTTTCTGAACTCTGTTTGTGTTCTTGTTAAGCATGTTTCATCTATTCTGGACTTGTCTGAGCTCCAGGTTTCCAAAACGTGTCCTTTTATGCTCTCAAATCGATTTTCTTTCTCTGATTGTTTCAAACCTGCTATCGTGGTCTGTTTGTTCCTCATGAGACTCCTTGAGTCTGTTCACTTGCCTTCTTGTTTCTGTGTTTGATTCAATTTGAAACCCTAGATTTTGTGGGTTTCTTCGATAAATTGGATTAGGGTTCCACTTTGGGACCCTGAACTTTCAAACTCACCATGAATCTATGACTGAACTCGTATTCTTTTGTTTGTGATCCTAAACCCTTCAATGCTAGACTATTCTGTTTGAATTGTTTGTTTTATATGTGAGAAACCCCTCTTTCAAGATTTTTGACGATTGCTTGATTGATTTTGGACCCCTTTGATAGGGTCTTGATTGATTGCCCTTAATTTCCTTTTGTTTGAGCCCTTTTCTCCCTATTCCTGACTGGGTTCATTCGAATCAAACCTGTTTACTTTGATTTTGTTAACTGTCTGATTGATTCCCTTTCCTTTCTCTTTACAAATCAAGTACTATTGAGACCTTTCCTTAAATATACTTTATGTATTTTCCCTTCTTAGGCTACTATGAAAGATTTTACTCAAATTTCCTTTCCTTGTTTACATTTTTTCGTCTGAAATTAAATCCCTTGGTTGAAGGGAGAATATTTGAGATTGATTTTTAAAAGGTTTTCTTACCTTTCTTGCTTGCTTCTCTACACTATAAGAGGGGGCTGCCCTTCTGCACTTTAGATAATCAATTTGACACGATCATTTCTGATCACTTCTCACTCTCAAATACACTTAGAATTCTCATAAGAGCTCGAGTTCTCTGAACTCACAAACATAAAGTGTTCTTATTTGATTGTGGCTTTGCTTGAAAGAATCCTGCTTTTCTGTACTTACTTTTCTGCAACTGGTATGTTCTTATGTTCAAGTACTGTCTCTTCCCCTTATGTGTTTATTCTATAGTTCATCTCTTACTGTTTACATGCTGTGATTTTCTGCAAGTTTGGTTATTTCATCGTTCCTGCTCTTATATGAATCACAAACCCTAAGCCCCCCTATGTGGTTGAGTTATGGTTCAGAAACATGGCAATACTTGATATTATTGTCCATGGACATGAACTGGACCCTCTTGAGTCCTAAACTCTTTCAATTCCCATCCCCATCCTCATTCCCCTTTACATGTATGCCGAGTTTGAGACTTTGGTCTGATAGTGTCCTAATCACTGTCCAGGCCCTAGTCTGACCTTCAATAGGTCTTTACTCATAATTGATTGGCCGACAGGCTGGTCAGGGGGTGTGCCAGCCTAGCATATGGCTGGATATGACCACCAGCCTGCCTTGGCATTCCCTAATTCCCCTTGTGCACTTACACCTATTCCTAGAATCTTAAGTTCTTCCCCTCTCTTTTGAGCCTTGCTTTGGGACCTTGAGTTCCCTCTGAACTTGGACATTTGAGGGATGGCCCTTCCACACTGCACTATAATCTGAATCTGCAATATATTTGGGGTGTAAGCACTGCCTGGAGTTCCTGAAACTCTTTGGATCTCTGAAACACCCCAGATAAGAGAAGGCTTTGGAGTCTGATCTTTGGAAGTTGGTTTATCTCATATTTCAGACCTGGGGTCTGAATTAGGCTCTCGTTGGTTGGAATCTTTAATTTATGATATATTTTTTTTATTCATTTCGGTCTGTAATAATCTTGTAATAAACATTTGGAGTCGGCTAGTGGAAAAGGGTAAGGGACTATGCATGCAAGGGGTAGATACCATGTTCATAGGGATTATTATTTTTCTAAAGTTCTGCATTTTATAAATCACTGAAATTCTGCACTCATGTAGATACCATGTTCATAGGGATTACTATTTTTCTAAAGTTCTGCATTTTATAAATCACTGAAACTCTGCATTCTCATATAGATACCATGTTTATAGGATTTTCTGCATTCTCATATAGATGCTATGTCTATAGGGTTTTCTGTAATTTCATAACAAATGCCATGCCTGTAAGCCTATTCTAAAATTCTGCATCTTCATATAGACACCATGCCTATTGGACTTTCTGCATCTGTCATTAGGCAAACCTATTATAGGATTTAAATACCTAATCAATTGCATGTATACAACCTGCCTATAGGATTCCTGCATAAGCAATAACAGTGCTTAAATCAGTAACACCTAGAAAGCATATCTATAGGAGCTGTTAACTAAACCTGAATTATCAACTCGCTTATAAGCCTAAAATCAGTAGCAATAATGTTTAACGCCTGCAGATCTTATGTCCTCGTAATTGACAATTCTTTTCTGCAATCAGTTTACTTCTTTATTTCTGAAACTAATAGATATCATGCCTATAGGTTCTGTTTAACACCTAGGCAAGCCTTAGGGTAAAGTTTTATAATTGCATCAGTTTTGATAATTACAACCACCAGGCAGGCCTAATTCGGACTTTTTATCTGAAAATATGTGATAAATTAGCCACCCTTCCTACGTTAAGTTTAATACAGACCAAACCAGTATTTGTAAGTCATGCTAAATAATCTGCTGCTTTGAATGAGAAGGCCGACTTGAGCCTTAACTGCTATTTGTACCCCTTTTAACTGCTATCTGTTATTGCTTGTCGCCTATATTTTTATCCTTTTAAAAACTCCGCAAAAGCCCCAACTCCCTCCCCTTTAGGATTAGTAGTCCCATGTGCCTCCGGGACTGATAGGATTGTGATGGGTAATAACATGCAATAAGTAATGATACCATTTCGCGCTTTAACACCTTAACGGGGTGGGAAGGGTAGATATGGATATGATGACCAATGCGGTAATATCACGTGCGACCCCTCTTCTGAGGAGCGATCGCTGGGTATTGCATTGAAGTGATCCATATTAATTATAAACTTAGGACCCCCTCCCTTTATTTGCTTTCATCTCTTCTTGTAAAACTATTCAAATCTTTTTTCATAAATTTCTGCCCTCTCTATTTACCTTCAAAAGTTTTCAACCTAATTGCAATGTTATATGCGAATCCTTATTTGAGCCTTGATTGTTTACTTGTAAAGTCACAATTGTAACATGGTCGGGAACCACACTAGTGGATCTCGAGGGGTGCCTAACACCTTCCCTCGGGATAATTTCTAGCCCTTACCCTAATCTCTGGTCTCTTCATCTCAAACCCTTCTTAAAGTGTCCTAATGCACTATAATCATTAGGTGACGACCCTTCAACTTCTAAACCCAATTATCAAAAGGGAATAGAGTTTTCTTCCCAACGTCGTATACCCGATTTCGACCCATTAGAAAAAGGGGGCATCGACAAAAAATATTAAATAAATCATATTTTGGCATAAATATAAAATCCAATAAATGAATCATCCAAAATAATAATTTTGGAAATAATTGATGGGATTTTATGGATGAAAAAGAGAAATAAATCGATTTAAAAACCTTTAAAAATTATAGAAAAATAATAAAACATTTGGACATGCTTATGTATGCATTTATATGCTATTTTGAGGTTGTTTTGCATATATGAAAATATATAGGGAAAAATTGGGTATCGAAGTAGTATGTCACGGTCAGCTTTACCAGAACAGAATGTCTAGAGCTTTCAACAAAAGGGTCAAACCAAGACAGTTCGTGCCAGGATAGGTGGTATTGAAGAAGATCTTCCCACATCAAGATGAAGTCAAAGGGAAATTCTCTCATAACTGGCAAGGTCCTAACATGGTTCACAAGGTGCTAACAGGATAAGCACTCATACTTGCAGAAATGGACTGAGAAATTTGGCCAAAACCAATCAATTCAGACGCAGTCAAGAAATACTATGCTTAGACTATTTTATTTTCCTCATCTGATGTAATTGAACTACACTTGACCTGATTCCTATTTATGAGGGGATACGTAGGCAGCCATGTGGGTTCGGTCATATCATAATAAAATTTCCATTTCTCCCAAGTTCCGAAACTGGGGCAGAATTTTGAGGAGGACCCTCAAAATTCCGGAGTAAGTCCAGCCCAACACCAACATATGCCATACGGTTAGAAATCGGTTAAGAAACTGGGGTAGAATTTTGAGAAGGATTCTTAAATTTCTGAAGAAGGTTCAACAAGGCTTGTTACCCACAAACGACCAAAGGATCATCGAGGACCCTCAAAATTCCGGAGTAAGTCCAGCCCAACGCCAACATATGTCATACGGTCAGAAATCGGTTAAGAAACTGGGGTAGAATTTTGAGAAGGATTCTTAAATTTCCGAAGAAGGTTCAACAAGGCTCGTTATCCACAAACAACCGAAGGATCATCGAGGACCCTCAAAATTCTAACATAGGAAAGCTGCAGCGTCTCTGAAATGTATCACAGTCACTTGTTCATCTAAAATTACTTGATATTTCAATATGTTTCTAAATAACTCTATTTTTATCAATAATTGCACATTTTCGAAAATTCTATTTTCGTAACAGTCAGGTGTTACCCAGGGAAACTCAAACGAGGCCTCCAAAACAGAGCATAGCAAGGCCAGCAAACAAAGATACAACCAACCTCCCCTTACGAACTTTCAATTTTTCTTTGAGCGTAGGCACACCTGACATAGCGATAGCATTTGCAAACATGTATACACGAAGCAAAATCTCTATCAAACATGCCACCAGACACTGAACGTATCCCCAGCTTATTAACATTCTACCTTTATTTGCTATTTGTTCTCTGCATGAGGCTAATCCTTGCCTCCATATCGGCGTGAGGCTAATCCTTGCCTCCATATTAGCGTGAGGCTAATCCCTGCCTCTATATCTGCATGAGGCTAATCCCTGCCTCCATATCTGTGTGAGGCTAATCCCTGCCTCCATATCTGCGTGTGGCTAATCCTTGCCTCCATATATGCATGAGGCTAATCCCTGCCTCCATATCTGCATGAGGCTAATCCTTGCCTCCACACTTGTATGAGGCTAACCCTGAATATCTACATGAGGATAATCCTTGCCTCCATATCTGTGCGAGGCTAATCCCTGCCTCCATATCTGCATGAGGCTAATCCTTGTCTCCATATCTGCATGAGGCTAATCCCTGCCTCCATATATGCATGAGGCTAATCTTTGCCTTACGCAAATTACCTCCATATCTGCATGAGACTAATCCCTGCCTCTATATCTGCATGAGGCTAATCCCTATCTCCATATCTGCATGAGGCTAATCCCTGCCTCCATATCTGCATGAGGCTAATCCTTTCCTCCATATCTGCATGAGGCTAATCCCTACCTTCATATCTACATGAGTCTAATCCCTGCCTCCACACCTGCATGAGGCTAATCCCTGCCTCCATATCTGCATGAGGCTAATCCTTGCCTCCATATCTGCATGAGTCTAATCCTTGCCTCCATATCTGCGTGAGGCTAATCCCTGCCTCCATATCTGCGTGAGGCTAATCCCTGTCTCCACATCTGCATAAGGCTAATCCTTACCTTCATATCTGCCTGAGGTTAATCCCTGCCTCTATATCTACATGTGGCTAATCCCTGCCTCCATATCTACAAGAGGCTAATCCCTGCCTCCATATCTGTATGAGGCTAATCCCTGCCTCCATATCTGCATGAGGCAAATCCTTGCCTCCATATCTGCATGAGGCTAATCATTGCCTCCATATTTGCACGAACCTAATCCCAGCCTCTATATTTGCACGAGGCTAATCCCTGCCTCCATTTCTGCACGAGGCTAATCCTTGCCTCCATATCTGCATGAGGCTAATCCTTGTCTCCATGTCTTCATGAGGCTAATCCTTGACTCAATATTTGTATAAGGCTAATCTCTGCCTCTACATTTGCATGAGGATAATCCCTGCCTCCATATTTGCATGGGACTAAGCATTGTCTCTCCTTGCATAAATGTTGCTCGGTTCCGGTACTATCTATTTACTTTTCTATAGGACTAAGCTCCGCCCTTCATTTTACAAGACTAAGCCTTGTCTTGTTAACATCATATTATTGCATCTCATAGGCTGAAATATCTCCAATCTATCCAAAGACGTCATAATCTAAAGGCATCATCCTCATAGCCAGAAGACGCCATGCCATGGCTTGGGGATCTTTCAAATTTGCATATCATTATTCAAAGGCATTATGGTTCGGAAGCACCATCTTCATGGTACGAGAACATCATTTCATGGCATGTGAATCCCTCAATTAACAATTCATGGCCTAAGACATCATGGTCTGAGGACGTCATCCTTAACCGTTTGAAGACAACTTTCATGGTCCAAGGGGAATCTGCATCATGTTTAAATTTTCGCACAAATACATGTTTATAGCATCTCTTTATCTACAAGTGACCTGTAAGCAACCCCTATACCGGCAGAAGTGATCTCACTCCAGTTCCGTCGCTATCTCAAACTTGACCGTTCACCATAACCACTCTTGCATTCATCCCGCAATCCCGTGTCCATTCTTGTAATGACTTCATCGGTACATTCCGCCGATGGATCCAGAACTATACATGTCCTGATTCCTGTAAAACCAGGGATATGTAGGCAGCTCAAAGACCAGAGTCCAGCCTCTATCTTTCAAAACATCCCATCGGTCAAAATTGACCATCATTTCTTTACCCGAAAACTCTTTCATCCTTCCTGGGTAAAGAGGGGCAGTTGTTGATACCCAATTTTCCCCTAATATTTTCAAAACTATGCTCTGACATCAATTAGTATTTTTCATACAATTTCTGTATTTTTAAAATATTTTAATTAACTTATCCCAGCATTTATTTTATAAAAAAAATGCTGATTGCATCACAAATAGTTTTATAATAATTTTTGTGGCTTAATTTTATCATTTGCATTTGTACTAAGTTTCAATTATTGCAAAAATAGCCACATTTGTATTTTTAGGATGCAATTGCAATTACTTTGCAATAATAGCCTATGCATGCATTATTATATTATTTTACAAAAAAATAGCCTTTTATATTTTTAAAATATTAAGTAATTATTTTAAAATATTTTCAGGCATGAAAATTATTTTTTACAACATATTAGTTATTTTTAAAAATTATTTTATCAATTAAATGGGTATTTAATAAATGACCCTCTTATTTTCGGATTTAGCCAATTAGATAGCCCAATTTTTAATCCCACACCAGCCCAAATCCCATCTGACCCTAACCCAATTTAAGCCTACCTGACCCAATACCCCCAGCCTATCATGGTTGTTAATCATTTTGATCAACGGTCCAGATTTTTCCTTACCATAATTAAACTAACCTACACCCCCAAACCCTAATCATTCCCCACCCTTCCACGACGTCATCTGTTCCCCTTCTCTCTCAAATGCTCTCTACCTAAACCCTAATCTCCAAACGCCATCACCGGCTTAGCCCTCTGTTCTACGATGTTTCTCTGTCATCTCAGGCCTATATCGGCCTCCTGCTTGCCATGGTATCTCCATTTCTTGGATTCTTGGGGAGATCCTCAAGGGACCTAGGCGGTCTGTTTACACCTTGGGGTTTTCTTGCCTGTTTCAGGCTATTTGGCTTGATTTTGAGTAAGATCTTTCTCATTTTTTTGTCTTGAATCCATGGTTTCCTAAGTATGTGCATGTCTCTGTTGCCTTTATACAAAAAAGCCCTAATTTTTTACCCTTTGATATTCTCAGATCTCAGGTGAATCGAATCCATTTCATATGTTTTCACGAAAGTCTTATGATTTTTAAATGATTCTCCATTTTTCCTAAAAAACTAGGGTTTACTGAACTCATTTTTTCAAAGACTTTCTGATTTTTTGAGTGTTTAATCGTGGTTCTTAAGTGTTACTGACTGATTCGTGTTAATATTGTTTGGACCCTACTCGATTTATGCTAAAGCCCTAATTTTTTATATTTTTGCTTCGATTCTGAGTCTTTCCGTATTACTAGCTACATTGTTGGTCTGTGTTTTGACTTTCATGATTTTCCTTATTTTAATTTAGTAACTTGTGACTTCTACCCAAGTTTATCTCTACTAGGGTTTCTGAGTCGATCTCTTGGCTAATTTATGTGTGTTTATGAAGTTTTATTTAGCCTATTCGTCTATTTATGGAAACTGATATTTTACCTCTCTTTAAATCAGTACTATTTTGAATTTCAATTTATTGATTTGCTTGGTTAAAAATTATGTGTTGATTCTTGATTTATTCCCTTGTTTACGACTCTAATTATTCTTATTGCATGTAATGTTACTGATTCTTCATGATTATTTCCTTAATTAAGCTCATGTTTGTTTACCTCTTTACTTAGGTCTGATTTGATTTTCTTGCCCTAAGTGATTCCTGTCCTTTAACCGTTGAGTAGTTGTCCTTAATTAAAGGAAGACTACGCTAATTTCGTGTGTGATTGAATTTGTAATTTTCCTAATTGCTGAGATTTGATTTCTTTTACCTTATTCTACTCCACTCTTAAACTGCTATATATACTCTCCTCCACTCTCAGTTCAAGGCACGAACATTAGTTCACTATTACTCTTACACTCTAAAAAAAACCTTCTCTGTTCTTTCTGCTACTTGTAATCTTCATTAATCTTGCCAGTTGTAAGCCAAGGCTAGAAATTGCACAACACCTGTCTTGCATCTTGTGTTTTCTTTCCCTAACTGGTATGCCTCTGATTAAATTTTAGAATCTAAACCCTATGTGTTTTATTACTACCTTAGTTCATCAGTCCTGAGTTCATTCCTGCTCCTGTTTACTGTTTATCTAGCAAGCCTAATATTGCTTTGTTCAATATGTGATTAGCATACTTGCCTATCTACTATTTACCTAGCATGCCTAATACTGCCTTGTTCAATATATGATTAGCATGTCTCAACTATGCCTTCCTGTTTACTGTTTATCTAGCATGTCTAAATCTTGTTTTGTTCAGTGTGTGATTAGCATGCTTGTGTGGTGTTTTACCTAGCCTGTTCATTTAAGTCCTTTCCTACTCTACTTACTTTGCTAAGTCATCTAGTCTCTCTAGTTGTATGTTTGAGGTTTATGTGTTCTCAACATCTTTGCTCCATGTAACTAACTTAGTAATTCTGTACATCTGTTTGCTTCTGTGCTCCACTATACACTAAGATGTATTCTATGTATCCCTAACCCCTCTCTCCTTGTGTGGAACCTGTTTGCCAAGTGTTTCTGAATATGGTTTGTTCTGTGAAGTTTTGATTTCAAAGTGTTTTCATACTTTTCTCAAGCTGTTTTACTACCAAACTAATACTGGTTTTCAGAAAATCTTTTTACCTCTAAGAGTCCTCTCTATACTGTTTACCAAAACCCTTTTCAAATCATTGCACTCTCACTTACTCTTAGATTATTAAGTCCTGCCCCTCTGGTATGTGTACTGCTTAGAGGTCCTTGAGATCTCTCTGAGCTCTGGCATATCGGGGCTGGATCTTCCACACTACACATAAATCAGTCCTTATTTGAGAAAGGTCTAGGTGTGAGCACTGTCCAAGATCTTTGAGGTCCTTAGGGAACTCTGACACACCAGGACATGAACTTGGCTATGAAATCCTCGGCATTTGAGACTATTGAAGGCCTGGTACACCAGGATTTGCTTTGGGCCCACTTCAGGCTCCGCATAGCTTAATGTTATATTTCACTTATGTAATTCATTCAATCATTAGTCTATAATAATTGATTGTAAACAGATATTGGGGTGACTAGTGAAAAGGGAGGGTAATTATATGGTACTGTGGGTAAAGCTGGGTAGATAACATGCCTATAGGATTTATTTTGGCTTAAATGTTCCTTGTTAGATAACATGCCTTTAGGGTTTGGTTTGGTTGAAATAAGTTCTGCCTACTTTACTTTACATGATTAGATGACATGCCTATAGGGAATAAAATAATTAAGGTTCAGTTTTTTGTTACAACATATATTCAAGTCTGTCACTTTAGAAATCATGCATGTAGGGTTAATTGGTTGTCATACTGGATCAGTCATGTATGCGCGTCTAATGAGAACTAATAGTTGTTTCACTTATTAGAGATAGAATTCATGTCCATAGGGTATTATCATTGCTTTAAGTATTAAAATTAGAACTTCATACATTGTTTTGTTAAATGTCACTAGAAAGCATGCCTATAGGATAAAAAGAACTTCAAATGGTTTCCCAGAACCGTGACTGCATACACGCACTTAGGCAAGCCTCGGGCGTTAAATTGTAAAACCAGTTATGTTTTATGTGTGAAATTATCTAGGCTTAACAGACTATACAACTAGTAGGCAAACTGGTTAGGATTCCGCCACTTTCTTTATGCATATCCTGAATTTGTAAACATTCATCTAGATATCATCTCTTAGGATTTCTGAACCTCTTCACAATCTGTGTTCTAGACGTGATGTTTGTTTACCTATATACTTGCGGAGGTAAATATGAGCCTTCTTACTGTTTGTCCCTATTTGCTTGTCCTACATGTTATTTACTTGTCGCCTAGATTTTTACCTTTTAAAACCTTAGGTTGTCTAAAACTGTCAAGATTTAGAGGTCCTAAATTCCTCCAGGACCATAAGGAAGAGATAGGTAACAACATGCTTAGAGGTTGTTAATTAAACCCGCTTATATAACCACTAATGGGAGGGTAATGGGTAGTAAAAGGATATGATGACCTGCACGCTAATGTCACGTGTAGCCCCTCATTGAGGAGTGATTACCGGGCATTGCATGGGTATGATCCTATAGGCTAATCAACTTAGGACTTCCCTTTCCCAATTCCCATATGTGTTTAAATTCTCTAAACTTCCTTTTCTTTACATATGCATGTTGTCCAAACCCCTCTTACTTTCATTATCTGAATTTCCTTGATCATATATGTATTTTTAATGTAAAAACTACCTTTTATTTGCAATGTGTTGAAATTGTTTGCTGATTAAAATGACTAATTCACATAGTTTAAGTTCGGCCATGACCCACCATTGTGGACCGCGAGGGGTGCCTAACACCTTCCCCTCAAGGTCATTTCGAGCCCTTACCCTAATCTCTGGTAATGCAAACTAGTTACATGAGTTAATTGCTCTAGGTGCCATAAAGTACCATAATCCGTTAGGTGGCGACTCTTCAAATACCCAATTCCCAAAAAGGAAATGAGTTGTCCCCCCCCCCCCATGAATGTCTAAACCCGGACTCCCACGAGGGAAAAAGGGGGCGCGACAACCTAGCCCCGAGAAGGTGCCCGATCTCGAGGATCTCCATTACTATAACTATGAGCTCTAAAGAACTATCTATATAAACCTAAGCCTTGAGATGGTACTCGATCTCGAGGGTCTCTGTTATTACAAGTACGGATCATTTACCCGATTCCCTGGCCCTTGAGCTACCTAAGCCCAAGCCAGTTCCCACTCGAGAGTTATTGATAAAGCCTCAGAGCTATCTTCGCCTTCAGGACTATCTTCACTCTAAGTTCAAATCAAGTTTTTAAGGCCGCTCGAATTCAAGCAAAATCTCACTCGGGGACTATCTGTGGAAGTCTAAAGGCTATCTTTATTCTCAGATGATCGAGCAAATTCTCCATCGAGGACTATCAATGGGTCCTAAAAGGCTAAGTTTTGATCTAAAATTTGAGGCCTCGCTCTCACTTAATTCGAAGTCGGAGGTTCCAGCGGCCTAAGTTTATAGCAAGTCAATCCGGACTTAGTCCGAGGAACGGCAAAGGGTTCCAGGGAACATCATATTAACCAATTGAAGAACCAAGGGAATACCTGCACTCGGGTATGATATTCAGACCAATCGATAGAGTCACATGCTTAGATTCTTTACAAACACAGACAAAGGGAAATCCAGCACAAATCAAAGACAAGTTGAAGAAACATTTTTGTATTAATAAACGATGATTACAAAAGCACACGAAAAGTCCTTATACATGATTACAAAAGCCCCCAAAGAGCCATTACACAGAAGTAAAGAAGCAAAAAATAATAATAATAACAGCTAAAGTTTAATCCACTCTCGGAGGTACATCCTCGGAAGCAATATCTTCGAGAACATTTCCTCGGGGGGCCCATTTCGATCTTCTAAACGGCATCTTCAAGGATCTAGAAGAAGCAGAAAAAGATGAAGAAGAAGCAGAAAATGATGAAGAAGAAGAAGCAGAAAAAGATGAGGAAATAGAAAAAGATGAAGAAGTGGCTGGGTGAAAACTTTGGCGAGTATGGTTCTCGCCAACACTACTATTGGGAAGCCACTTCTAAGACATTGCACCAGTGTAGGATGCAAAAGTTAGTAGATGGCACCACCTCACTCCGTGGAAAGCAAAAGGAGTGAAGCGTCATACCAGGTTGAAGTTAAGAGAGATGAGCAGAAGTTCATGGTCCATATATCCTCTAATACGGGAATAGTTTGAAGCCCCTCTCTCATTATTTTGGGCCAACAACAACAACAACAACAAAAAACCAGTGCGATCCCGCTCAGTAGGGGAAAACTCTAAGAAAGAGCCATGACATAACTGGCGAGAACACTGCCGTGTGACCTTACGATCACGGGTGTTAAACATGGAAAATAGAGTTGGATGAGGATAAGGAGAAGAAAGGAATTAAAGGCTATTGAAGAATGACTGAATGAAGATTTGGTTCAAGAAAGCTTCCATTTATAGAAAGGCGGCAGTGTAACCGACGACACAATCAATGCCTTTGGGAAACGAATCGACAAGCGCAATCAATGATTTTTGGGAGACGGATCAGCGGCGATATTATCTCTTTGAGAAAATAAACCGACATTATATTGAATGCTTCTGGAAAGATGTACCGATGGGACGTCTTAGTTATCACAAAGGCTTACAAAATAGGCATGATGTCATCATGAGAGGCTCGAGGAGATCGGCATCAAAATCGTTTCTTATCATTTTAGTCTAAGAAACGGAGGGCTGGATGCTGCATATGGTAAAAATCAGAGGGTCCGATTTTATGGTCGTTGAAGCACCTCGTAAAGACTGCCTCCTGAAGGCTCAAAGTTCAGCTCGGGGTTCGAACCTGAGGGTTCTCAATGATTGACTTCGAGGCAATGTAAATCAACGTATATGATGGATTAACGGAAAGTTTTCAAGGCACGCGACTAAAGCTGACCAAGTCTATTAGGCTAGTTCAAGCACGTACCATGGCATTAAATGGTTGTACCAGCATCAAATCCTTGTAATAAATGCGTCTATACTATGTTGGGATTCCTCCTCATATATAAAGGGGACCCTTATCATTTTGTAACATATGTACTCAATACAACATTCAATACAAGAATATTCTTTGCTCTCTAACACATTCTCTCTTGATTCTATTATTTACATTTATTGCTTACATTCATTGTATTAATTGTTCGTTATTTATTGCTCATTATTGACCATAAAGAGCTCAGATCAAAGCTCTTAGAATTGTTAGACCTTCATCGTCCTGTCATAGCCCAACGTCTAGCTCGACCCCGAGGCCCGTATAACCTAGCTCGAGGCCCCGATTCTCAGCCTCCCGGTTTGCTTAAACACATTGCATTCTAGCTTTTATCTTAATTTCTAGTCTCACACTTAGCATCTATTGCCTAACAACTAGCATAAAAATAAATTACGTATTTTTAGAACCACAAAATTAAATTTAATTGTTATTACCATTTTTAAGATAAACAAATGCCAATTTTGTTGCATTTGTGGCCATTCCACAAGAGAAAGTTCAATTTATCTCCCAAAGTATGATTTACCATGTTAGAAATGTGCACTAAAGTTGTGATAGGATGGATAGAATCTCTCCATCCTTAATTAGAGATTTTGAATTTAAATAGTGATAATGAAAAAATTCTGGTAAGGATGCAGTTCCACCCAGGGCTGGCAAGTGGGCCGCGCCCGGTCCTAAACGATCCTAAGTGGGCCGGTCCTAAGTGGTCCCGGACTTCATGAGATTTTTGTAGGAACCAACCCGGGACCGGGACTACGAACTAATGGTCCCGGGCTAAGTGGTCCCTTTTTATTTTTTTAATTTTTTTTTATAAGTTAGAAAAAAAAATGGTAATAAAAATATCTAAGGCAATGCATTATAATTTTTATTATAGCATTACCAAAATATAGAAATATTTTTCTTAGTCTTCTCCCCCCCCTTCCCATAGAATGAGCACAACAAGGTGCTAATACTACCATTGAGAAGAAAAAGAAACTAATCAAGATGCGCTAAAATACAAGTTACATATTAATTTACATGGTATCTCTTACAAACTTCATAAATCCAGTAAGGTCTGGAGGATCCGTTGGTGGTGGCGGAAAAGAAGCTTGGTCATCACCGCTTCCGGGCGAAGTCGAATCCTCCGCAAGTTCAGCTAGCATTTCTTCGTAAGCTTCGTCTACCTCTGGTTGTGATTCAATAAGTCTAAAATTTCTTCTTTCCGAACGGATCCGATCTCTGAAAAGTACTGATTATTTCAAGTCTCTTTCATAGACGCTCTATAGTCACCAATTATGCAAGTTGAAGTCTTGCTTAACTGAAAGCGCTCTCCGATGCCACTGTTGAAGTTTGAATAGTTAAAATATCTCGGGTCATCCTTGAAAGAATCGGAAAGTGTTTTTCTTTGTCCTTCCACCATTTCAAAATATTAAATGAGCCGTCGAGATTCTGATTGAGAATCAGAAGAAGGAGGAGTGGGAACATTTGGTCTAGCCTGATCTAATGCAACTTGATAAGCATTATAAATAGTTTGAACATTTATTTTAATTGAGGTTATTGCTTCCGAAAGTTTAGACAACTCCTCTTCTTCAAGTGCTAAACCATTATAAACAGTTTCATACCAAAATTGAGGACCTCCTAATTTCATAGTAGGATTTAGCAAGGCAGCAACACCATAAATAGGGGAAATAGGGAAAAAATATTTTTTAAACTTTTTTCTCATAGAAGCTTGTTCATAAATTTCTCCACCCTCTGAAAAATGAGCAAACAAATTTGCAAGTTCTGCAATATAAACTAAACAGTTAGAAATAGTAGGATAATATTGCCCAGAAAATTCATTTGTAGCAATACGAAATTTTTCTAAAAAATCTACAAGTATTTTAAAATTAGCCCAATCAGTATTTGTAAGTTGCTCATCATCATCACTTACATGAGCATTAAACGTTGAGTCTATGGGGTTTCTATATTCATATGCAATAACTAAACTTTCATACATATAATTTCATCTAGTTGGACAAGCTTTAGGAACCTTTCTTTCTCTTAGGCCAAATTCATCATATCTTTTAAAATATTCTCTAAGTCTACTTCTACGGTTTGAATAAAAAAGCCAGTTAAGAGCCATTTTAACCTTTTCAATTTCAATATTTAAAATTTTTATACCATCACCCACATTTAAATAATAAATATGACAAATACATCTAACATGAAAATTTTTACTAAATGCAGTACTTAGTGTAGTGGTAAGCAAGACTACAATATTTGTGTTACTAGTAGCATTATCCATTGAAACTGACATGATTTTATCAATAATGCAAAAATATCTACAAATATCCGTAGTTGTGCCAGCAATAAATTACCCTGTGTGACGTGAATTAATTATTCTATAAGCAATAATGCGCTTTTTCAATATCCACTCATCATCAATCCAATGACTGGTAACAGTAAGGTAATCACAGTCACTGCCACTTCTACCAATATCAGTTGTAATAGCAACACGATAATTTATATGAGTAAATAAATAGCATATATATTGTTCATATTCATTTTTATATTTATAAATATCGCTCTTTACGGTTGTGCGAGGAAAACTTTTATAAGTAGAAATCCAATTTTTCTAATATAATGCACAAAGTAAGAGTTAGAAGGAAAACTATAGGGTAAGCACATAACAGTAACCATTTTTGCCAATTCTTCCTGATTTTTTTTGGATCATAATATAAAATAGCATCGATAACAATATTAATTCCCGGTTGAAATAGATTAGACCCGGTACTAGGATCAACCTGACTACGCGTAAGTACACATGTCCCCTCGGCCAAGGCTTTCATACGAAAATATTTGGCTTTATCTTGAGGGTGTATCAATATGTGTCTTTTCAAAGCCTCCCCTCCCCCCCTCTCCGACAGCCAAAATATTTAAAAACTAATTCCTTGCCACAAGTTTTATACTTAGCTTTATTTTGTGGAATTAGTTGAGTAAAAGAAGGCCAAACACCAGATGTTTCTGACCGTTTGGGACGTTGTCTAGAAAAAGTAGGGGTAGTAATAGGAGGGTCAGACGGGGCATCGTTTGGATTATCATTAGTTGGGTTAACTTTAGGAGAAAGACTAGTGGGTGTATCGTCATCCGCTATTTCCTCATCATTATCTTCATCAATAGTTGGATTAGAATAAAGAGCATTCATTAATTTATGGTTTAACTTTTCACCAACCCCAACATTATGGCAAAATTGACTCTCAGTAAATTATAATAAACTATGCACCGGTGAGGAGGTGTGAGCGACTGGCTGTAGTGGGCACGCGGAGAGGTAGAGGAAGACCTAAGAAGTATTGGGGAGAGGTGATCAGACAGGACATGGCGCGACTTAGGATTACTGAGGACATGGCCTTTGATAGGGAATTATGGAGGTCGAGCATTAAAGTTGTAGGTTAGGGGAGAGTGTGAATATTTCTACAGCACAATAGAGGGAGACTATCCAGTTAGGAGTTAGACTAGGAATGTCATTGGTCGTCTATTGATGCAGGGTTTTCCCTCTAGTTGTACTTATACCAGCCACCTATTTCGTATTTCGTATTTTGTATCCTGTATTTCATATTTCATATCTCTTATATATTGTTGTTGTTATTGTTGTTATTTTTATTACGCATTTTTATGGTACTAATATATCGTCTCCTATTGTTTTTTTGAGCCGAGGGTCTCCTGGAAACAGCCTCTCTACCCTTCGGGGTAGGGTAAGGTCTGCGTACATATTACCCTCCCCAGACCCCACTTGTGGGATTATACTGGGTCGTTGTTGTTGTTGTTGTTGTATTATCGCTATCAAAAATTGCAGGTGTAAGATGGATATGGGAGTTGGGTCGGGGAGCCGGGGGCAGTAGAGGAGGAACAGATTGGTCAATAGATTCGCCTCTCCACGGTCCCGGTCTCGCGGGCCTCGCGCACAGGACCGGTCCACTACCCAGCCCACCTCCCCACGGTCCCAGTCTTATACGAATAGGACCGTTTAGGCCCACAACCCATATGGGTCGTGGTCCTGGGCCGTGGTCCTGGACCGGTCCCGGTCCTGGACCGACCCACTTGCCAGCCCTAGTTCCACCTATAATGAACCTTACGCGGGACGCATCAGAATTAATTAGGGAAACAATGCAAGTACTAGACACCGAGTGGAAATTCTAAAAAACGATTCAATTATAAATGACATTCTAGTATTCTGAATAATGGTGGTCTGAGATAAATGTTAATTAAAGAAACATGATCCGTAAAGATTCAATAGTTAATTTCAAACTTGTTTGGAATTAAGAAACAATATTTATTTTATTATATATAAAGTATACTTTGTTTAATGATTCTTTAAACTATATGACGCTACATAAATGGTATATAGATGTCATGTGGGCATTTAATTTTACATTATTATTGTTTGGGAAATCGCTATAGTGATTTGTAAATGCTCCTATCTTTCTAATATGATAGTCATCTTGGATGTTATATGTCAAAAATGAAATTTTAATTGATTGAGTACGTATACTGTTGATTTTCCCCAAATTAATACTGAAAATTCACAAAGTCCATTCAGTCAAAGTTAGAATTTAATTTTCGTCAACTATATGATTATAAAATTTTACTTTATGATTATAATATTTTTCTATGTAATTTTTTTGTGGGTGAGGGAGGTGGGGGGGGGGGGCATCCACTTCGTGTTTTGTGGAGGCAATTTTCTCAATTATGTCCACTCCCTTGTGTCTCTCTACGGCTGCTCTATCTTCGCTTAAATGAAAAAAGAATAGAAGAAAAATAACCATATTTTCGTATATCTTCACTATTTTCACTTGCATTTTTTATTTTTCTTAGGTTTTTCGTTAAACTATTTTTTTGGGGAGAGGAAAGGGGAGCTGGTTACAAGGTGGACAATGGAATCCTTACCAACAAGATGAAAAATGAGTTCACGATCGCCCAATCAAAGCATGCGGGGGGGGGGGGGGAGGGGGCTGGGCCTCAGGAAAGCTGCGGAAAAAAACCTGGTCTCCCTAACCAGCCTTTCCTGGAGACTCTTCAACAACCCCAGCTCTATATGGGCCACGACCCTCATTACTAAGTACAGTCATAAGAGAAACCCCAACTCCAGTTCTTTCATGTGGAATAACATCTTAAGAGGTTGACAAATCTGTAATCAAGGCCTACATTGGATTATCGGTCCGGGTAACATTAACTGTTGGTCCTATGCATGAATTTCCAGAGCTCCCATCTCTAAATAGCATCATCCAAGGACTAATGAACTATAATGACCAAACCCTTAAAGTCAAAGACCTCTGGACGACAAACAATTGGAATCTCACAAAACTGTCGTTTACGTTACCTACAGAAATAAGAAACAAAATCTTCTCTATGAATCTTGACTCCTTCCATAATACTAGAGATATCCCCACTTGGGCTTATACCTCAAACAGTGTCTTTTCAACTAGCTCTACATACAAACTTATCTCGTCGCTATATTCCAATAGTTTTAAGTTCCAATGGATATGGAAACTTAACACACTCCGTAAAATCAAATACTTCATTTGGCAATGTTCCTATAATCGTATCCCTACCCAAAGTTGCTTACATAAAATTGGACTCAATATTGACACCCACTGTTCTATATGCAAAGGAGCGAAGGAGACAATAACTCATGTCTTCTTTGAATGCCCCATAGCTATCAAATTTGGAGCGATGCGCAAGTCAATTTTCTTCCCTTTCACAACAACTCTGATCACTGACTCACTATTCTAAGGATTCAAACATAGCATTGGATCAGTGGGATACCTCTTGGGATATTTTCTTTCCATTTGCTATCTGGAACTTGTGGCTTAATAGAAATAATAACTCTTTTAACAATAAATGCAACCAACTACCACTTGATGTGGTAACTGGCCGCTGCAAAGAATTTAAGTATTGTACCAACTTCCCAAACTTCATACCTCCCACTACCACCATCTCTATCAAATGGCTCCCCCCAACAAATTCCTCTATAAAACTTAACATCGATGGGGCTTTTAAAGGAAAATATAAAAAAGGTGGCATTGGTGGAATTTTCAGAAATAGCCATGGGTGTTGGATTTTGGGATACTACAAATCAGCCATAGCCTACACCCAGCCTACATGGAACTCTTAGCTCTCAAAACTGACCTACACCTTGCCTTTGACAAAAAATTTGTAAATGTGGAAATTGAAACTGATGCAACGGACATATTCTGTTTACTCGAATATGATACTTGTTCAATTTATTCTAACTTGGTGTCTGAGTGCAGGTCATTACTGAAGAAACTGCAGAATCTGCTGATCTGGCATAACTTCAGGGAGGGAAATAAAGTTGCTTATCTTTTGGCCACCCAGGGATCCAAGCAGTCAGGCAGTAGTCAATTATTTGTATTGGAACAACCTCCCAACGCTCTTTTGAAAGCAATCCATGATGATAAAATTGGATGCACAAAATCTAGAACAGTATCTACTACTATGTTTTCTAGGTTAGTGGAAATTGGGAATCCTTTTGTAACTTGCATTACTAATGTAGACAATATGGTGGCAGCACCAATGCCCGAGGCCGATGGATCTCCTACTCTATGTAATAATATTAGTTAATGAAAGAAAAGTTCGTATTACAACCCAAAAAAAAATACTTAGATATTTCGTAAAAACAAATTTCGTGGAGTGGGATGTAGGAGTATTCTTCTTCTCCAAACTTGACGCAGTGGAACTGGTCAACTCAAGTGAATTTGGAAAATGGGCTGGTCCGAATCCATTATTTTTGTTGATACATCGTTATAAAAAGGCGTAATACATACGGAGACACCTAAAGTTGGCACGATCTTTCACTTAGACACTTAAACTAGACCTCTTTCCAATTAGACATGTTTCTTAGGCAATTCTCATACCAATTAGACATGTTTTTTGCTGGCTTATTAATTAACCAAGCGCGTGTTCTGCAATCTCCGTCTACGTGGCAAAAGTAACCATTATAAATCATGCCACATCATTTTATTTGTCTACATCACTGTCCACCTCAGCTATATAGTGTTATTTCCACTAAAATACAGATAACTAGCCCTAAACAAACATCTAAACATATTACCATTGTTCCTTTTACCTTCGATGAAAACGAAGAAAGGTCCTACCACTGTTAATCTTCTTCTTCTTTTGGTCAATGGTGTTGGAATCTAGTATTTCCACTGATTTCTCACCGTATTTACAACGCTTGAAGGTCCAATCTCTCCTTATTTTCTATTGCTACAGCTAGGGCTAAGTAATCTGTAAGTTATTTCTCAAGCTAGGGTTTTTTTGGGGTTTTCCTTTGTGCTGGTCCCTTGTCGTCTTATGTAAGGGAATACTATGGAGGATGACTATATTTTAACTCTCTTTCACCACGGGGGTACATTTATCGAGCAACCTGTCCCACTATACAAGGGGAATTAGATGCTTTTGTTGTTGCTATCGATAAAAACCATTATAGTGTTGTCGAGTTATCTGTTTATGCTAAAGACCTTGGGTATGCAGTTGTCGAAGGGTTTTATTGTCAAAAGGAAAAAGATGGTGATTTTATCAAAGTCTTTTCTGATTTTCAGTTATATGAATTTGTGAAAGATTTAAAACATGGTGATACTTTGGATGTTTATTTGCGTCATGGTGTGAGTCAGTCTGAAGTAGTCGAAGAAAATGTTGGTCTTTTATGTGGGGCAGAAGTAGGTGGGGGTGGTAATGACCAATTTAAAGCTAGGGCAACACCTGGGAGTAATACAAATACTGAAAAACCTATTGAGCCGCCTACGGAACCAACTCACAATGCTGCTGAACCACCTATTGAGCCTCCTATTGAACCAACTTTGAATGATACTGAACCAACTCACAATTCTTCTGAACCAACTGTAAATGCTGCTGATGGAGATGAACCACCAGACCATAATGTTAATGAAGATGGAGTGCAATCAGATGTTGAGAGTAGTGAATCAGAAGAAGATGTTCTTCCAGAAGAAGATGATTCAGATGTTGATGATGGATTGAGATCTCTAAGGGCTGAAAGGATGAGCAAGAGGCAAGGTAAGCAGAGGAAAAAACCAATTGCAACAGATGAGATACCATTAGGAGAAACAGGTATTGACAGAGGATTTGAGGATATTGGAAGAAACAAGACTTCAAGATATGTAGGTAAATTAGGTGGTGATGAACAGTTTATTGATAGTTCAGAGGCTGATAGTGAAGATAGCACAGAAGAGTTAGATCCTGAAACTATTCCTGGTGTTGATATACCAGCAAGAAAGAGGAGTACAAAAGTGAGGTATGATCCTGATTATGAAGTTGCTATATTTGAACTTGGGATGATTTTTGAGAATGCTATAGAATTTCGGAAAGCATTAGCAAATTATGCAATTGAGTACAAGGTGCAGATTAAATTGAGACCAAATGAACCACATAGGGTGAGGGCTAAGTGTAAATCAAAGAGATGCAAATGGGTGTGTTATGCTTGTATTGATAGAGATTCAGGTGATTTTAAAGTAAAGAACTACTACCCAGTACACAAATGTGATACTTCAAACAAGAATAAGTTGTGCACTTCAAAGTTTGTTGCAAAGAAATTCAAAGATGAAATAACTAAGCAGCCCCACATAAGGATATGGGAAATACAGGAGTTGTGTAGGGACAAGCTAGGATTGTATGTTGGCAAGACAATTTGTTATAGGGCTAAACTGTGTGTTCTTAGAGAGTCCACGGGTGATTGGATATATGTTATGCAGCTGCAACTTCAGCCTTATTTTGTTTGTTTTGGCAGAATAGTTACTCTATGTTCTGAATAATTACTCTATAATGCACTTCAGTCTATATGTTCTACATTTTGAAACTGCATCTTATGGTTCTATGCCTTGTACAGAAGTTGTATATTACAGCACTTTCAAAATTCAGCAACTGTAAATTAAAACAACGGTTTCAACATCTGAATATAAACAGAAGTTTATAACAAAATTCAGTTGTATTTATACAACATCTGAATATTACAACAACAATTTCAAAACAGAAATTTAAAGCAACAATAGAAATCCGTCTTCTTTTTGCTCATCAGTCAACCAAAATTCATCAGTCATACAGTTTCCATAAAACGACTAACAATACAACAACAATCGTCAAAAGGATCCGTCTTCTTTTTGCTCGAACTTTCTCTTCTTCAAAAGCTTTGACTCTCTTTAATAAACCCCAAATTATATTCTTCGCTTGAGTAGGCATCTCATCGTCATACCAACAGAAATAATCACATCCACCCTTTTTCTACAAATATCACAAAACACTTTTAATCAATTTTTATCAAAGAAAATAATTCATAAAATAGAATTTACAAATTATGAACAAACAATTTACCTTTCCGATTTTGCAAGCAAAAAACCTACGACCTGGGTTTAATTGGGTCCAAGAAGTATTCAACTTTGGAGAAACACCACACTTACAGATTCGAGCAGCAACGCAAGGTGACATTGACGAGTTTATCGATTCCGAGAAGTTCGACATTAATAAACATGGCAACAACAGAAATGAGAGGAAGAAGAGAAGAGAAAAAATTAATTGATGCCAAGAAGAGAACAGAAACGAGAGAAAGAAGAGAAGAGAAGAAAAGATTTGCTGGAGAATTGCTGGAGAAATCTGAGAAGAAGAGAAGAGAACAAATAGGTTTTTTAAGAATTGGGAAAGGGATTAGGGTTTAAATAATAATTGACAATCCATGTTACCGTTATGTGTCTAATTGGGAAAGGAAAAGTCACTTTTTGGAATCCTTCACGCGCCTAAATAGGTTTGAAGTCACGCTATATGCCACCAGCAAAAAACGTGTCTAATTGGTATGAGAATTGCCTATGAAACGTGTCTAATCGGAAAGAGGTCTAGTTTAAGTGTCTAAGTGAAAGATCGTGCCAACTTTAGGTGTCTCCGTATGTATTACGCCTTATAAAAATAGTATGGGCTAGCCAGTTTTTGGACTGGTCATTCAAAAATAGTCAGCGTTTGCAAAGTCATTGAAAAATAGCCACTATTTTGCTGCAACACGGAAAGTTCCAGCATAATATACTAGAGATCGGTGCACCCGTGTATGAACTTCCAGCATATTATGCTGGAACTCCAACACGCGAAAATTTTCAGTATATTATGCTGGACCAGTATATTTATACTGGAACTCAGTATAGTTCCAGTATAAATATACTGGAACTCCAATATATTATACTGGAGAATTTTTTCGTATTTTGAACAGTATTTTTATTCAGATTTACATTTACATGAAAAGTGGCTAAATTTTGATTACTTTTGAAACTGTGGCTATTTTTGAATGACCACTTGTAAATCTGGTTATTTTTTAATTTCTTCCCACATTGTTTAGAGTAGAAATGACACTAGGTAGCCACTCTAAAGGGCTATTATTTAGAAATTAGCCCGTGCATCCTGAATTTTAGTTTTTCAATTCAAATTTTTAGGACAAAAATATTCTGAAGTTAAAATTTATATCTTATAAATTCAGGAGAAAATCAGGACTGACTAATCTCTAAATTGCATCCCTGGCTAGACCGCTAGGGATTGGGCCATGTTGACAAAGAAAAGCTAAATTGGTTTATCTGAAGGTGGCATTTTGTTAAAAATTTTGAGAAGAGTTTGACTACTTCTTTATTATATTCTTCTCTAACACTTACATATGGTGCACTATAATGAGCTTTTCTTACGCTTAAGATAACGTCAATTGCTTTGTTAAGTACAACAAACAGTCACTTTAACATTGCATAAATATAAGAAAAACTTGTGAGGATCTTCATCTTCGTGCTAAAACAGCAAAGTGTACAAAATCTGACAAATACATATAGGAACTATAGCTAGTCAGCAGTCACTCTCCTTCCATCCACCATATTCTTCTACTGCAGCTGTCTTCTGTCAAATTATTTAACATATCATGACACCCGAGTTCCATCGCGAGGAAAATAAAAATAAAAAAGTAAAAAAAAATAAAGCATAGTGAAAAATTCATATGATCATCTATGAAAGACAATCTACGGTATGTGTTGTTTATAACCTTCTATCACAGGTTAAATTTATAACCAAAAATGGATCTATGAAAGACAATCTACAGTATATGTTGTTTATGACCTTCTAACACATGTTACATGTATAACCAAAAATGGACCACCCTTAAATCGAGTAAAGTTATACTCGTTCAAGTTGACTGTGTCTTTGTAAGGTGAGAATATAATATATACTTTATTTTGTTCTTTCCATTCACATGGATTTCTTTCGTTTGATCGATTTTATTAGCTATCTCACCTTTTTCTTTTCCTTCTAAAATTAAAGTTTTCAAGAACATATACCAAGATTTAGAAAGACTACAAGATTTGTAAAGTTTGGTTGGATACAGCACCAGTAATAGAGCCAAAAATTTTACTAAGAGGTATCAAAATATAAAGAAGTAAACATATGAGGAAGTCAATGGGAGTCAACATATAGTAATATATACATATAAAATAAAAATTACCGAGGTGTAATTTTTCGGACAAAGGGGTTGTCCGTTGACACCTCTTTGGATAAGGTGGCTCCGCCACTGTGTGTAGCTAGACAAAAATTTATTTTTATGTATATATACTATATATTAAATCCTACTTTTTCATATATACTTCTTTATATTTTGGCACCCTTTAGTGAAATTCCTAAATCTCGCTACTACAGCTTAGGGTTCAAAAGAATACCTTAGGGGTGAAAGTGAGGCCAACTTGAATTTCCCCACAGTAAGATTGATCACTGCCAACCACACTATATTTTTGAGGATGAATATCAGCTTTTCCATTCTCCAATCCCAATTCAATCAATTCCTTCAAGTAGATACTACGAGTACACAATTGATTGAATGTAAATAATATAGTATTATATGGTTAAATTGACTTATAACAACCTGTATTGATCTTCGTATCAAGTCTGATATGATAACATAAACAAAAATTACTTACGTCGCTTCGCCAAGAGAGTCATATGAGGAAAAGGTATCATGATCCATGAGCTTAAGTATAAGCTTGTACTGCTTATCTGCAGAGGGATACTCTACCCTGAATGTAAACCGCTCCTTCCATTTTGGTTTACTGCCTTGGCCTGCATTATTAGTGAGCAAAAGTTTGAGAACATGTAAGTAAAAAAGATGTATTTAGTTCCCTTTTTACTAGAAAAAATGACACTATATAGCCGTTCTTAAAATAATATCTGAATATATATATATTATATACAAAAATTATACAAATTTTATATATTATTTTGACTACTAAATGTAAATAATTTTTGGCGCGGGCTAAAAATAATAATACCCCTTTTTATAATGTAGTTAATCGGTCCATTGGGTGATTACAAGAATGGCCTTGAAAGTGGGTGTTCTTGATTTTTTTTTAATTTGCTTGACCCATGAGCAGAACTTCAAATTTAACAAGTGTTGTCCATTGGATGCAACACTTTTGACTTTTGACCTTAAAGGTTTGTAAACGGGATAAGCGGGGTCCAAAAAAATCAAGACCAATCATTTTTAATATTATTGAGTGTAATTTTCTGCGGCCTATCCAACCACGTATTGGTCATTAAACAATTATTATTTCGCACAGTCCCACAAACAAAATGTCGGTCAATTAGTCTTGTTTGAAACATGCTACTATATCTTAGTAGTCAAACCATATTCTAATTTTTAGTTGTTGGATGAAGCTCATTCCTAACTTGTGCCTGGTAAAAGTATTAGCATTAATTAATGATTTGATTAACATATTAGTGCATGTCATACAAATTAAATGGACCGACTAGACTCTCACTAATTACCAAATATTATATGTCACACCTCCTTTTTGCGCGCCCGGCCCCGAAGGGTTAAATGCGCGAGGGGAGTTTTTCCAATTTAAGTGATAATATTCGAAATGAGATTATTTATTTAATTCAGAGTCGCCACTTGGGAAAGGTTTGGCTTTTGGTGTCCCAAGTCACCGGTTTATCTTGAATCCTAAATCGAGGAAATTTTCGACTTTTCCAAATGAAGTCTGCGAACCAGAAATTCTAAGTAAGGAATTCTGTTGACCCGAGGGAAGGTGTTAGGCACCCTCGAATCCCGTGGTTCTAGCACGGTCGCTTAAATTGTTATAATGGCTAAATATCTGATTTAAATACATGTTATGACTTACGTGCTTTTATTAAGTTTAAACCGCTTTTATTATTATCATTTATTTTTATAGAATTGCAACGTCGTGGAAATGCATCTCGAACCACGTCACAATCAATGCACCCGTAGTTGTTAATACATTTTGACTCCGTTGAGACTTGGATTTGGGTCACATCAATGTGCACCCGACTTTAAGAATATAATTTACTTAAAGTCGCGCCTAAAGAATCTAACGCGTTATTCTCTTTAGGGAGGGCAGTGGAATTCACTAAACAGTCCGTCCCAAATTCTAAGTATTTATCATGATCAATTATTGAGGGCCCCGCAATTTGCATTTTTTTTTATTTTTGGCGAGGTTCGTCTCATTAAAAAAATAAAACCTACACTGACTACATTTCTTATTGTTTTCGTTTTCCAGAAATAGAAGAAGGAAAGATGTATGCTAATTGAAATATAAAAACCGGATTACTATCAATTTCTAATCACTTATAAAAATGAAAAGACGCCATACCTTACGAAATATTTTGGTTGAACAAAGAAGCTATATGGAGGTGGATGGAATGCAATACTTAATTCGAACATTTCCTCGAATCGAGCTTAACTAGATTTATTTAAGCTAGGTTGAGAAAATTGAATGCTAGGCATTGTTACTAATGGGGATTCGAACATGTACCTGTATGTTGCCTAACGGTCTTGATAAAAGGAAAGGAAAATAACACAGAACATTATTGTGTAGGTGGAAATATTCTATCTTATACATGTCATTATTTGATGGGAAAACAGTCGAAAGTTCTATGCCAATTATCCACACCTTCTAAATATTATACTATTACATCTTATACTTAGCAAACAACCATAAACTAAGATGCAAAAAACTAAACTTGATCAAGCATTGTCTAACTAAACTTTCACTACTGAATTACACTAATTGATTTATACAACAGAGATCAGTGTATCACAAGCAATACAAAACAGATATCTGAATCTTCTTCAAGAACTCCTTTCATTTCATGCTTTTGGACTGTTACAGTTAACACCAAAGTGGGATTTGAAATGTGTACCTGGAAAAACACTGAATACTGAAATGCAAAGAAGAAGTGAAGCAGAAAAGTCAGCGGCCAGCAGGAAACCAAATAGCAGCAGCAACAGCAAGTAACCAGATAGAAAGCAGAATCCCAGTGCAAGATGCAGTTGGAATCAATGAAAGATGACAGAGTGTGGCAAGTTCCCAGTAACGTGAATCAAAATTTAGGCAAAACAGATCTGGGGATGCACTGATGCTACACACAACTAAAACCCTCAAACATAACTTAAGAGAAATGATATGGAACAGGGAAATCCGGCCAGATGAGAATCAAGACAAAGAGGAAAAGATGCAGTTCCTCTTTCCTGTGTTATCCTCCTTCTATCTATTCCTGTCTGTGTGTATATATCTGTATGTATTTCCACTCTCTTTTTTCAAAAATTCCTCACAGTGTCTGTATTTTCTTTCCCTCCTTTTCCAATATTTTTCTCCTCTATGTGTGTGTGTGTGTGTGTGTATCAAAATCTTTGTATCTATCAATCTCCCTCTCCCTGTGTATTACTCTAGTATCCGATCCTCTCCCCCCTCTCCTCTATTTCTATCCCTTTTATAAGCCTTCCTTAACCTTTTTAACAGCCTGTTTGGGCTATCACAGTACCCTTCCCATGTGCCTTCCCATTTTCAGATTCCAGTTAGTTATTTAAATATTAACCCCCATCATTCCCTTGGCAGGCTTAACTTTAAAAGGCTTAATATTTCTTAAACTAAAGCAAGGTATGGGGCAGTAGAATATATCTGACATCATATGCTGTCAAACCATTTTAAAATCAGCAAAGACCTTTATGCAGGCCACAGGTAGTGCACAAAGCACATGAGGTGCACCAATGCACATGCTGTGCAAGAGTGCACATGCCCTCCAATTCAGCATTTAAACCAAACATCCCTTTTACATTACTGATCCAAATCAACAGCTATAAGTAAACAAAATTGGTTCTTAATTGATTCAACAAATGTTCAACAGAAGCAAATCGATTTACTATGCTCAGACAGTTGAAACTAATTGACGACTCATGTCGACTCGACTATATTAGCATTAACATACACAATCGTAGCCAAAAATCAGACATTCAGAAGTATGGGACACATGACTCGACTTATACTGATTAAAACAGAATTGTACTTCGAGGAATCAGTTAGTCAGTACAAATTTGGAATACAACCAATACACATGCCTTATCAGAATAGGAGGGGGGATTCAGACAAACACAGAGGTTCAAACAAAGTGGACAAACAAAAGTTGATAAAATTAAAACAAATATGAACAGTCTTTTAAAACAAATCACACGGACTAAAAACAAATAAAGGAAAGAAAGCAGACTCACCTTAAACTTGAAAAGTCAAAAGTTTGAACCCGGATTTGGACAGACCTTTCTTAAGGCTGAACGGACTTTAATCGAAGTGTTTCTCAGATGAGAAACACTTCGATTAAGGTCCATTAGACCTTAATATCTTTGGCTCGGACTGGCATGGGCCAGTGATGAAGGAACACAAAACTTTCAAAACTTAGATCTGGGATTCAGGCTTCCCTGATCAGATTCGGACCAAACCAAGTATGGTTTGGTCACGAGGAGGGTCTGGGGAGTGTCTGGTGTGAAGATGGGGTTGGTTGGTGTAGATCGAGTTTTGACTCGAATCTTCAAATGAAGATTCGAGGACCTAGAGGGTGATTCGAACTAAACGGTTAACAGGTCTATGTTCAGGGTGGTGAGGGGGTTCTATGGTGTTCAGGGCAAGGTCACCGGCATCCATGCCGCCGGCTTTCATGGCGAAAGTACGCAGGGGCGGCTAGGGTTTTAGGGCTGTTTGTTTGGAGACGAAGGCTGGGGTTCAGATAGGGGGGCAGGGTAAGATTATGGTCTTATATAGTTAATGGGTGGATTGATCTCGACCGTTAGATCAATCTAGATCTACGGTCTGGATCTGATAGCTTAAGTGGAACGGTGTCGTTTCAAGGGTAAAGGGTTGGGGTTGGTCCGGGTGAGACGGGTCGGGTTTATTGGTGGGTTATGGGGAATTGATCTTGGCCGTTGATCAATTTGAGATCAACGGCCCAGATCAACCTGTACCAAAACGACGTCGTTTGGATTCTCTGGGCATCAGGTGGTCTGGACCGGGCAGGCCTGGGTTTTGGGCTGTTTGTTTGGGCCAATTTTGTTAAAATTGGCCCAAGTCCGGAAGGGAAGGGGTCCTTTCTTTATATTTTTTTATTTATTTCCTTTTTCTTATTTATTTTAAAACAAAACTAAGCCAAAAAATCAAATTAAAATTAAATACACACTCAATACAATTATTTGCACACACACTAAAATATTTCAAAACAGGTAAAGTCAAACAAAATAAAATCACGGACGAAGATGCCTATTCATGATTTTCTATTTAACGACCGGATTACGGTTCGAATTATGCAGGACACATATATTTTTTTTTGAATTTTATTTTAATAAAGTAAATAAATAAAAATGGGCCGAAGTCACAAATAAATCAACAAGGTGCCGCACAGAAATCAAAAAATTGTACAGCAGGGCCAATTATTATTTTTTATTTCTTTTTGGAGCGATTGTCGTGCGAAACAAAAATCACGTGCTCACAGCTGCCCCTCTTTGTTCGGAAACACGAAGGGTTTTCGTGCAAAGATAAAGTGAGCGTGTATGAGCGATTTTTGCCTATAGACCACTCCGTATGAAGCATGTTTTTTTTGAAAGATCTGACCGAATCTTGCTTCAAAGATTTCCTACATATCCTGGGCTAAATAGGAATCAGGTCAATGTAGTTCGGGAAGCTTTGGTAGCTGGGACTACCATGGGATTGCAATGCTTGCTGCTACTGCTGCTGCTGTTGTCACTGCTACGTTACTGACCGCCTTATTACAACCAAATGGAAATTGGAAACTGAGCTAACTACTTATGTGTATGTCAACTGCTAGTTACAAGATTCCTATCTATGATTCTTTTACGACTTGATCTTGGGTCTTAGCTGATTCTGCTTGTAGACTCCGATCTGAATCTTGATGCTTGCGAGTTGTGGTGACCTGTTTAATCTCTGGGATACTGAGTGAGGCGCGATTGGCAGGGTTCAAGACCTCAATTAAATGTTGTAGTCGATCTGCTCTCCATTCACTCTGATATCTCGGGATGTCTTCTTTTGTCTTTTTCTTCTTTGATTCTGAGTTGAGACTCATCTCGTGGGTCATTTCGATCCGTGTGGCTCGAGGTTAGACCTGCAGGAGAAAACAAACGGACGAAATTTTCTGCCCCAGTTTCACTAGGAAAATTTCGTTAATTATTCACCAGGAAGTTCATAAAATTGATGAAAGAGGATATGCATGCTCAGTTCAGGGTAGGAGCCCTAATACCGACTAGATGGGGAAAGGTTCAGTTTAGGGTTTAAAACCCTAAAGCTGATTGCGTGAAAAATCTCAGTTTAGAGTTTAAAACTCTAATGCTGGCTGAAAAAAATTCAGTTTAGGGTTTAAAACCCTAATGCTGACTAAAAGAAAAATTCAGTTTAGGGTTTAAAACCCTAATGCTGATTGCATGAAAAAGCTCAGTTTAGAGTTTAAAACTCTAATGCTGGCTGGAAGGTAAAAGTTCAGTTTAGGGTTTAAAACCCTAATGCTGACTAAAAGGAAAATTCAGTTTAGGGTTTAAAACTCTAATGCTGATTACATGAAAAAGCTCAGTTTAGAGTTTAAAACTCTAATGCTGGCTGAAAGGAAAAAGTTCAGTTTAGGGTTTAAAACCCTAATGCTGACTAAAAGGAAAATTCAGTTTAGGGTTTAAAACCCTAATGCTGATTGCATGGAAAAGCTCAGTTTAGGGTTTAAAACCCTAATGCTGGCTGAAAGGAAAAAGTTCAGTTTAGGGTTTAAAACCCTAATGCTGACTAAAAGGAAAATTCAGTTTAGGGTTTAAAACCCTAATGCTGATTGCATGGAAAAGCTCAGTTTAGGGTTTAAAACCCTAATGCTGGCTGAAAGGAAAAAGTTCAGTTTAGGGTTTAAAACCCTAATGCTGACTAAAAGGAAAATTCAGTTTAGGGTTTAAAACCCTAATGCTAATTGCATGGAAAAGCTCAGTTTAGGGTTTAAAACCCTAATGCTGGCTGAAAGGAAAAAGTTCAGTTTAGGGTTTAAAACCCTAATGCTGACTAAAAGGAAAATTCAGTTTAGGGTTTAAAACCCCAATGCTGACTAAAAGGAAAATTCAGTTTAGGGTTTAAAACCCTAATGCTGATTGCATGGAAAAGCTCAGTTTAGAGTTTAAAACTCTAATGCTGGCTGAAAGGAAAAAGTTCAGTTTAGGGTTTAAAACCCTAATGCTGACTAAAAGGAAAATTCAGTTTAGGGTTTAAAACCCTAATGCTGATTGCATGAAAAAGCTCAGTTTAGAGTTTAAAACTCTAATGCTGGCTGAAAGGAAAAAGTTCAGTTTAGGGTTTAAAACCCTAATGCTGACTAGAAGGAAAATTCAGTTTAGGGTTTAAAACCCTAATGCTGATTGCATGGAAAAGCTCAGTTTAGAGTTTAAAACTCTAATGCTGGTTGAAAGGGAAAAGTTCAGTTTAGGGTTTAAAACCCTAATGCTGACCAAAAGGAAAAAGTTCAGTTTAGGGTTTAAAACCCTAATGCTGACTAAAAGGAAAATTCAGTTTAGGGTTTAAAACCCTAATGCTGATTAAAAGGAAAATTCAGTTTAGGGTTTAAAACCCTAATGCTGATTGCATGGAAAAGCTCAGTTTAGAGTTTAAAACTCTAATGCTGGCTGAAAGGAAAAAGTTCAGTTTAGGGTTTAAAACCCTAATGCTGACTAAAAAGGAAAATTCAGTTTAGGGTTTAAAACCCTAATGCTGATTGCATGGAAAAGCTCAGTTTAGGGTTTTAAAACCCTAATGCTGATTGGCTGGAGATAAAGCTCGAGAATACTACACGATCTATTTTTGAGTTTTCTTGTTTCAATAGAAGATAAAAGGGAGTTTTGCGGGAACTTACCTTTTGAGTGAATTCCTTATTGCCAAAATGTTTCTTGTACCCGTGTACCTTCTTCTTTGGGCGACACCCGCTTCTTGCATGGTTGTCTTGGATCATTCCTGTTTCAACTTTTCAGACAAAGAACAATTGTTAGTTCGAAAACGACGGTTGGTTCGGTGACCTTGATCGTTCCCAATTGCTTTGTTGCGTCTCTATTTCTGTTGCGAGGTCCCGTCATTGATTTGATTCGAATGGCGAAACCTTTAGACTGCTCAGGCTTGTATTTCCGGATTCTGTGATGATTTGCCTCGTAAGGCCTCCTTTTTTCTTTTTGTCCCGTTTTGATTGAAGGTTCTCAACGGGGATTTATTGGAGGTGTTCTGTGGGAACTTGTACAAAAGGAAGCTATGTGGGGGGGATATTTACAAAGTGGATTCTTTGTGCGGATTCTGTACAATGGGGTATGCTGGGTTTTTGTTTCAAAACGGGTTTCCCAGGGTTTGTAAGCTTGTTGGGGAATATTTACAAAAGGACTCGCTGGGGATGTGCTGATGAAATTCCAACAGGGATTTTTTTTTATACTGGGGAGACTTTGTGGGAGATTATACAAAAAGAGAAACTCTGTGGGGTTTTGTACAGGGGGAGACTCTGTGGGGATTTGTCCGAAGGTGGACTTGCTGGGGGAAGATTTCAAGATTCCTCTCTTTCTTCTTTACTCCGGAACACCATCAAACGTCATGATTCATCATGCTTGGGTAATCATATCAACGAGATGAGGTGCTTTCCTTCATGAGACGGGATTCCGTGCAAACAAACCTGCCACCTGTCCTTTCCGGTGTGTCCTGAACTCGGGGTTAAAATGCAAAAGGGATTCGAAAAGAAACAAAGAAAGGGGAAAACAAATCAGAAAAGGAATACCCTTTTCGGGATGAGAAAGACTTATCTGAGGAAGATAACGCTGGCTTTAAATGACATGACATGCTTTTTGGACTGGACGTCTGACCTTCTAAGAGCTTGCGTTTTCCTGAACCAGAACGGATCTGTGATTCCAAACTGGTGGCACTCTGCCGAAACTTTCTTGGGATGGCGTCATTCTTTTTCGGCCAACAGCGCCCTTTGCGGGTTTTCGCTGGCTGACCTCTCTCATTTCTCTTCCTGTCATCGCTTGATAGCACTCTTTGCGAGTTTTTACTAAACAAGCTCTCTCATTTTGGTTTCTCTTCTCCCGTCGCCTCGTGGTGCCCGAAGGTTTTCACCGCCGAGACTCTCTCATTTTATCTCTCTCAATTCAGAGTGTGATGGTCTTCGTTTGTGACGCTTATTGATTCCCCACCATATTTGGTAATTGATTTGAAGGCTTGTGCTTGGTAAAGAGAGGTAGTGATACTAACTTCTCAACTGCTCGACGTGCCCCGGTTTTCAATTTCAGGGTGGATGGGATTTTATTGTTGGTGTGACTGAACCTCAGGGAGAGGCTGCCTACGTATCCTTTCGGAATCAAGTCAAACGTAGTTCAGGCCTCAATCAAATTTTGTTTTTGTTTTCTTTCTTTGTTTTTTTTTGTTTTTTTTTCTTTTTTTTTTGTTTTTCTTCTTTTTTTTCTTTTTGTAGAGAGGGTTGGGTAGTGTTTGGGGAGTAGTGGGGAATAAAACCTTCGCCATTTTCAAACGTGTCAGGACCACTGGAGTATGATTTAGACGTAGTACCTCTTGACTGCATCTGCATTTACTGCTGTGTCGGGGTCATTTCCTTCGATATCACCTAAATACAATGCTCCTCTTGGCAATATTTTCCTTACGATGTATGGGCCTTTCCAATTTGGGGCGAACTTTCCTTTCGCTTCTTCATGATGCGGCAGAATACGCCTTAGTACCAGCTAACCTACTTCGAAATTCCGGGGTCAGACTTTCTTGTTGTAAGCACGGGCCATTCTTCGTTGGTATAACTGTCCGTGACAAACCGCGGCCATTCGCTTTTCATCAATCAACGTCAATTGCTCTAGCCGAGTCTTGACCCACTCGCTGTCCTCGATTTCTGCTTCGACAATGATTCGAAGCGAAGGAATTTCTACCTCTGCCGGTATTACAGCCTCGGTCCCATAAACCAAAAGATAAGGAGTCGCTCCCACCGATGTGCGTACCGTAGTGCGGTACCCTAATAATGCAAAAGGTAACTGCTCATGCCACTGTCGGGAACTTTGTATTGTTTTCCTCAAAATCTTCTTGATGTTTTTATTTGCAGCTTCCACAGCACCATTGGCTTTTGGCCGATAAGGAGTGGAATTCCTGTGTGTTATCTTGAATTGCTCGCACACATCTCCCATCAAGTGACTGTTCAAGTTTGCTGCATTATCTGTAATGATAGTCGCAGGAATACCGAAACGACAGATAAGATTTGAGTGCACAAAATCTACTACAGCTTTCTTAGTGACCGACTTGAGAGTGACAGCTTCTACCCATTTTGTGAAGTAATCGATGGCAACCAGTATAAACCTGTGTCCATTCGAGGCCTTTGGTTCAATTGGTCCAATGACGTCCATGCCCCAGGCGACAAATGGCCAAGGCGCAGACATGGGATGCAGTTCCGTGGGAGGTGCATGAATCAAATCACCGTGCACCTGACACTGATGACATTTCCGAACGAAGCTGAAGCAATCCTTTTCCATGGTCATCCAGTAATAACCTGCTCTAAGGATTTTCTTCGCTAAGACATACCCGTTCATGTGAGGTCCGCACACACCTGCGTGTACTTCGTGCATGATCTTTCTCGCTTCCTCGATATCGACACATCTTAGGAGATTGAGGTCCGGGGTCCTCTTATACAACAATTCGCCGCTCAGAAAGAAACCACTTGCATGTCGCCTAATGGTCCTTTTTTGATCTCCAGTAGCGTGCTCGGGGTATTCTTGTGTCTTCAGGAATTTCTTGATGTCATGGTACCAAGGCTGCATATTTGATCCCGCCTCGATTACACTGCAGTAACCGTGTCTTTCCTTGATTTGGATTTCCAAAGGATCGACGTGGGCGTTGCCCGGGTATGGTAGCATTGAAGCCAAAGTAGCAAGTGCATCTGCCAGTTCATTGTGACACCTCGGAATATACCTGAACTCTATTGATGTAAAGCGCTTGCTGAGGTCCTCCACATGTTGTCGGTATGGGATAAGTTTGACATCCCGAGTTTCCCACTCGCCTTGAACTTGTCGGATGATCAGGTCAGAATCTCCCATAATCAGTAAGTCTTCGACATCCTGATCGATTGCCATATGCATGCCCATGATGCAAGCTTCATACTCAGCTGTATTATTTGTGCAAAAGAAACGAAGTCTAGCTGTGGCGGGATAATGCTGACCAGAAGGCGAGATCAAAATTGCCCCAATCCCTACACCCTTGGCGTTCACGGCTCCGTCAAAGAACATCTTCCAAACATGAGCTTCCTCCGAGATCACTTCTACGGTGTTTACTTCTTCATCTGGAAAGTAGGTATCCAATGGCTGGTATTCCTCATCGACCGGATTTTCGGCCAAATGATCTGCTAACGCCTGGGCTTTCATCGCCGTGCGGGTGACATAAACTATGTCGAATTCCGTAAGCAAGATTTGCCATTTAGCCAGTCTCCCAGTAGGCATTGGTTTCTGAAATATATACTTCAAAGGATCCAACCTGCTTATGAGGAATGTAGTGTGGGCTTGGAGATAATGTCTCAGCTTTTGAGCAACCCATGTGAGAGCGCAGCATGTCCTTTCCAGCAGAGTGTATTTGGCCTCGTAGCCGGTGAATTTCTTGCTCAAGTAGTAGATTGCTTGCTCCTTCTTTCCGGTTACGTCGTGTTGCCCGAGGACGCAGCCGAAAGAGTTCTCCAAGACTGTTAGATACAAGAAAAGTGGCCTTCCCGGTTCTGGAGGGACCAAGACCGGGGGATTCGAAAGGTATTCTTTGACTTTATCAAAGGCTTCTTGACACTCAGTTGTCCACTTAATCGCCGCATCTTTCCTTAACAGCTTGAATATGGGCTCACACGTGCTCGTCAGCTGGGCAATAAACCGACTGATGTAGTTTAACCTGCCCAAAAGACTCATCACGTCTTTCTTTGTTCTTGGGGGAGGCAGATCTCTGATGGATTTTATCTTAGTTGGATCTAGCTCGATACCTCTCCTGCTTACGATGAAACCCAAAAGTTTGCCCGACGGAACTCCGAAAGCACATTTGGCTGGGTTTAGCTTCAAGTCATACTTCCTTAGCCTCTCGAAGAATTTCCTCAAGTCTTGGATGTGATTATCCTGCGTCCTGGACTTGACTATCACGTCATCCACGTACACCTCTATTTCCTGATGCATCATGTCATGGAAAATGGCAGTCATGGCCCTCATGTAAGTAGCCCCAGCATTCTTCAAACCAAATGGCATGACCCGGTAACAGTAGGTGCCCCAAGGCGTGGTGAAGGCAGTTTTCTCGGCGTCCTCTTCATCCATCAGTACCTGATGATACCCAGCATAACAATCTACAAAAGACTGTATCTCGTGTTTGGCGCAATTATCAACGAGGATGTGGATGTTGGGCAGCGGGAAATTATCTTTAGGACTTGCTCTGTTCAGATCTCGGTAATCTACACATACCCGAGTTTTCCCGTCCTTTTTCGGTACTGGAACCACATTCGCCAACCATGTTGTATATTGGACTACCCGGATCACTCCCGTTTTCAGCTGCTTGGTGATCTCCTCTTTAATCTTGTCACTGACCTCCGTTTTGAACTTTCGTTGCTTTTGTTGAACTGGAGGACAATCAGGATGAATCGGCAATTTATGAACCACTAGATCAATACCTAGTCCCGGCATGTCATCATATGACCAAGCAAACACGTCTTTGAATTCAAAAAGAAGTTGAATTATCGCCTCTCGCGTTTTCTTGTCCGTGTGAATGCTTATCTTGGTCTCCCGGATTTCTTCCGGGGTTCCTAAATTTACCGGTTCAGTGTCATTCAGATTTGGCTTAGGTTTATTCTCGAAATATTCCAACTCTCGGTTTATCTCCCTAAAAGCCTCTTCCGCATCATATTCTGGTTCTGGGTTCATTAATTCGCAGTTAAATAACTCATTGTGATCCGGGCGTGAAGTCCGCAAGCATGTCATATTTAAAGCCGCATTATTAGGACTGAAAAGGAAAATAAAAGGAAAAATGATAAAAATCAGAACAAAAGAAAGAATAGGAAAGCAATGATGATTTTTTTTATTATTTTCTTTGGAAAGTTGGAAGACAACAACGTTTACAACTAGGAATTCAAAGCAACAAATGAGAAGAAGAAAACGTTCAAGTTATGTCCTGGAGATAACTTGTGACACAGGAAAGGTGGCAGGACAGGTCTACCCGGACTTCCGTCTAGTCGGGAATGGCGTAGCCTCCCAGTTTTGAAGTTGGGCGCTCGGCCCCATGTACAGCATCTCAGCAGTGCTCGTTCCTTCACCTGGCTGAACCATGTGGATCTCGTAGAGCATTTCTCTCATTGCCCCACATATCTCCTCGATTTCCTCAGCCGTGAAAACCTCATCATCTTCTTCTTCAGTGTACCTCGTCCTGATGAAGGTTGCATATAAATCCGGCAGTGGTTGAGGTAACTTCCAACCCTCATTTCTCCTTTTCTTTGCCCATTTTTCGTCTGCTGGAGTAGGTTTGAAACCTAGTCCAAAAGGTTTCTTGATGACTGGCAACGTAATGGGTTCTATTATTCCCTGAAGGGTTCGTCCAAGTCCCTTCCCTGGCCTAAATCCGTGCCGGATCATCTCTTTGGCCACCATGACCGAGGCGTTAGATAAGAAAGGCTGGGGGCAAGGTATTCCCTCTTCGTGCTGCTCTGCCAGTACAACCTCGAAAGCTTGATAGACCGTATGTTCGCTCCCTTTTCTCGGTTCAAGGTACGGGATGGATGGGTCCCGATAAATGGCATGCTCATCTTCCCCGTGGACCACGATCTCTCGGTCTTCATACTCGAACTTTACCATCTGGTGAAGAGTGGAAGGCACGGCTCCTGCCGCATGGATCCAAGGTCTGCCAAGGAGAAAATTGTAGGATGTGTCCATGTCGATCACCTGGAAGGTTACTCGAAATTCGACTGGTCCTATGACCAACAACAAGTCTATTTCCCCCATGGTATCTCTCTTGATGCCGTCGAAAGCTCTTACGCAGACATTGTTGGGTCGGATTCTTCCGGTCCCAATCTCCATTCTTTGTACATATGCTTCATTCAGGGTTTTCAGCAGGATCTTTTGATGCTCGATTGACCTCATCAATAATGACAGCATGGATACTTGCTCAGGGTGCTTGCGCAGCTGATCTATCACTTCGTAATCCGGCATTTTCATTTGTTGGAAGAACACTTCCGCTTCTTCAACACTTACGGGCTTCTTTGGCGGGAAGCGCCTTTGTGTGGCGTTGTTCAGTTCTTGGGTATTTGAATACCTTCCAATGAAAGTATTTTCTGGAAGTTCTCCCATGACCTCTTTACCTTTGTACATTACCAAAGTCTTTTGATAATTCCACGGCACTGTGGACGGGTTGGTCATTGGCTTTTGTGGCACGCGTCCGATAACCACTGGCTCATTCAGCCGAGGTGGTTGAATCGTCCCCCGGACCACATAGGCCCCTTTTGGCACGTACATAGGTTTTGTCTTTTTGATCCCGAAGTTCTGCGTCTTCTTGGCTTGACCTCGCGGTATGTAAAGAACTCCACCCTTTGCTGGTACCACTTTCTTCTCCACCTTCTTTTCAGGCTTGCTCTCTGCAACCTTGGCCTCCTCCCCCTTTTCTGGTTTCTGGTCCATTTAGGGCCTCTTCCCCGTGTCGACAATGGCAATTATGGCTTTCATAGCAGGGTCGAATTCCTTGTCTTCACAAATCATTCCGATCAGCGGCCCATTATTGTGAGCAGGTAGTGGATTGTTAGTTACATTCGGGATCTCCTCGTCCCTTAGCACTATCTTCCCTTGCTCTATCAAATTTTCGACCACTCTTTTCAATGACCAGCAGTCGTTTGTATCATGTCCCTCGGCTCCTGAATGATAGGCGCATCTGACTCCGGCTTTGTAAGAAGGCGATGTTGGGTTTTGCCTCGTTTGGGGAATTGGTTGCAAGAAACCCAACTGGACTAGCTTAGGGAACAAAGTAGAGTATTGTTCACCGATGGGCGTGAAAGTCCGCCGTCGAGGTGGCTCTTGGGGGCGGTAGTTATTCTGCGGGGGTTGTGGGTTATAGTGGTTGCGGTAAGGAGGCTGATTTCTGGGAGGTGGAGCTGGGCCTCGGTTGGCTTGTTGTGGTGGATGGTTATAAGGTTGGGCATTCATGACCATATAAGGTTGATGAGCATATGCCACATTTGAGTGGGGGTAGTAGTGTTGTGGGGCCCTTTCCGGAAAATGGGGCCTGGGATGACGATACTCCCTTGCTTCAGAGGCTGCCATAGCCGTTTCTTCCTTCTTCTTCCCCCTTGTCGTTCCTCCAGACCCACTTTGGACGGCCTGAGAGGTTGCCCTTATGGCTGCTTGACTCAAAATCCTTCCCGTTTTCAACCCATTTTCCACCATCTCTCCAATCTTGATCGCTTCCGCGAATGGCTTACCCATGGCCGACATCATGTTTTGGAAATAGTCAGACTCTTGAGCCTGGAGAAAAGTAGTGACCATTTCCACTTCATCCATGGGAGGCTTCACTCTCGACGCCTGTTCACGCCACTTGATAGCATATTCTCTGAAGCTTTCCGAAGGTTTCTTCTTTAAATTCGACAGAGAGTTTCGGTCTGGCGCAATGTCGATGTTATACTGGAATTGTTTTACGAAATCTCTGGCGAGATCATCCCATATATGCCATCGGGACATTTCCTGATCCATATACCATTCCGAAGCTATCCCTACTAGACTTTCCCCAAAATACGCCATCAGCAGTTCTTCTTTTCCGCCGGCTCCCCGTAATTGGTTGCAGTATTTCTTAAGATGTGCGATGGGGGTCACCGTGCCCATCGTATTTCTCGAACTTGGGGGTCTTGAAACCCGTTGGCAGGTGCACGTGAGGGAACATGCACAGGTCGGCGTAAGAGACGCTCTTTTGTCCGCTCAATCCTTGCATATTCTTTCAAACTTTGTTCAAGGCTTCTCATTCTCTTGGCAATCTCATTTTGCTCTGCAATTCTGGGGTTCTGATCCTGTCCCGGTGCAAGCTCGCACTGAGGCGGTAGAGGATTAGTACTGGTAGCGAACCTAGTTGGCTCCATTGAGAACGATGGTGCTCGGAATGTAAAAGAGGATGAGTCAAAGCTTGGCTTGTACGTGGTGGGCTGTGCCGTAACCGGGCAAGGCGATGCAGTAAAGATGTTCATGCTTGCATCAGTGGCCGACATTCGGGGATGAGGTTCAGAAGGCGATCCAGCGGAGAAGGCTGAGGTGGCTGGGTACCCGAATGGGGTAGCAGGATAATTTATGGGGACATTAGAAGTCCCACTTGACCTGGAGAATAATTCAGGGAATCCGGGGACGACACTTGGCGGTTCTTTCCCATTGTTCCAGTCGTCCAGCATTTCCAACATGCGGAGCCGTAGGATTCTATTTTCCTCCGCGGTTGCGGATTCAGGTGTGAGGACGGCTGAGATTGAGCTCTCCTCAGAAACAGGGATCGTTTGCAATGGAATTTCTGAAGACATTTCCACACTTCCTTTCGACCTGGTGAAGTAAGTGTGAGTACTGCTTCTGGCCCTAACAACAGGTGGTTGAACACTTTTCCTTGACCTTGTGAAATATGAGTGCGAGGCCAGATTTTCACCAAACCAACCGTCTTTTCAAAACCCTGGAGAAATGCTCAATGACAAACGCACGGTTAATTTGTAGCAAATAACAGATAGTTAATCTCACGTTAGGCATGATGCATCTATACGGTTAAGTGGATTACTATATGTTTGCTACGAGAGCATGCGTCATTCCGGCATTTTTTGTTAGTTTTCTTTTTTTTTTTCTTTTTGTTTTTCTTTTATTTATTTTCTTTATTTTTGCAGTAAAAGAAATGCGACCGGATCCGATGAGGATTGCCTACGTATCACGATGCCTACGTGAATCAGATCATTACGTAGTTCGAAAAACACGAATGAGCGTAAAAGAAACAACCTCTTTATTGTTGAAACGTTCTATTACAAGCTACATTTTGCAAAAGAAAGAGCAAACTTTGAAAATAAACCTAGACTCAAAATAGACTGAAAATCACCCTGATGGAAAAACAGGCAGAAGATGCTAAGATACAGATTTGACCTATGAATGCATTATGGTTTTAAAAATTGGTTTCCGCGGGGCATCGTTCGGCCTCGCCGCAGTCCTAGGCGTGAGATCCCTCTCAAGTTGCTCCAGCTCGTGCATAGTCTGCTTGACATAAACCATTACTGCCGAGGGGAAGGTAACACTGGACATGTTCTCACATCGCAGACATCGTCTGGTGATGGCATGGGCAATGGCTTTGATCCTATCTCTGGTTTGCTTCTTTTCTATGAGTAGGCGTTTTATCTGATCGCTGCATATCTCGAATACTTGAATATCCTGTATATGCTGATGCTCCAATCGCCGTACTTCCAACTTCATCTGGGCTATTGAGTCATACCAGTATCTGCTCTCAATTTGGAAATCCTTGGCCTGACTAGCTGCTTTGATCTCAAGTGCTGCCATCTCTCTCTTTATCTTAGCAACAGTCTTCTCGTGGTCACCTTCCAATTGATTCAGGTATCTGCGATGCTTATCTGCTCTTGTATCCCACTGTGCCCTGAGCTCTGCTATGATGTTTTCAGATTTCTCCAAACCATCTTGCCATTCCCTGATTTCACCTTTTAGCCCTTTTATCAGCTGCTCGTCCGATCGACGCCTTGGTTGTCTATCTGCATCCAACCTTATCTGTTTGATCTGGGCTCTGAGCATTTTATTTTCTTGAATTAACCTGTTCCGCTCTCCCAGATCGGTAGCAATTTGCACGCTGTGCTCGTATTTCATGCCTTCTTCTTGTTGCTTTAATCTGCTGATTTCGGCACAATAACCTCTTTCCTTTGCTAACCAATCCCAATGCCTTTGCGATGACTCGGTGAAATCCCGGATGTGGGGTCTCTTAGCTGGCCTTTCATGCTCGAGTTCCCTTCTATACCATGCAAGGTAACCTGGCGCCGTTTCTCCTTTGGCTCGATCCCACACGCAAGTATCTGATTTCAAAAGTTGACCCTCATTCCAGATTTGGCGAATCTTTGCTTCTGGGAACTGTCCATAAGGACTTATCTCAACTATTTGAGCGCTAAGATCTTCCTCATGAGGTACTGTCTGGCATCTTCCGAACTGTCTCAAAACTCGGCCGGGTGCGTAAGGTTGAATGCTCTTAAGCCCCATCAGCAAGAAATGAGTTTTAGCCGCCGACATATATAAGATCTCATCAACAGGCAACCATCCCAACGTCCATTGTATTTGGCTGGCAGTAAGAGCTTGCAAGAACGAGGTCCATGCCAGGACTCCTTTGGGCCAAATGATCTCTTTGGTTCTCGTGTAAGATTCTTCTATGCGGGTCTTTTCCGGGGAACCATGGCTCAAAATCTCGGAATGATGGCAGAGGTGCTCGGTCATCCATATCTGTAAGAGCAAGTTACAACCTTCGAAGAAATTTCCCCCAGCTTTACAAGCTGTGAGAGCTCGAAAGATGTCGGATACCACCATAGGCGCGAGAGTACTGTCACTTTGCGTGAGTAAAGTGCTGACGACCCCAGATATCTTCAAATCAATGTTTCCATCTTTCCTCGGAAATACCAGAAGACCCAGGAACATTATCATGAACGCTACCCGTCTGTGCTCGTCCCACTTCTGACGAACTCCTTTGCTGCACAGTTTGTTGATTGGATTATTGAATCCCCCCTCGTGACCGTACCTATCATATATGAAGCATGGAGTACAGAATCCGGCTGCTAGATCCGGGTTGTGGACTGTTCTAGGTATTTTCAATGAATCTAGGAATCGATGTACCGTGACGACTCTTGGGGCGACCAAGTATTTTTCCCTCAAAGGAAACTCAGTATTCCCGATGTATCCGGCCATTTCTTCCAAAGTCGGGGTGAGCTCAAAATCAGAGAAATGGAAAACATTGTGCGCCGGGTCCCAATAGGTAACCAAAGCTCTTATGATATCTCCCCGAGGCTGGATTTCCAACAGACCCACAAGACCTTTCAGATATTTCTTAACCTCATTTTGTCCTTCAACACCTAGATCATTCCACCATAGCCGTAACTTGACAGGGATTTTGGTCATTATTGAAAAATGTTCATTTTGCATCGTGCTCATCCTGCACATTTATTAAGGTGATTTTAACAAAATTGACTGACTCAAAAAATATTTTTACAGAGAGGATCAAGTTTTGAACACGGCCTTTAAACACTTCGGAGACGAAGATTTTAAGGCTGTGCGGGTCTATTGGATAAAAACGCTAAACAAGACCCAAAGGTGGCTGTTTATGCAAAGTCAGCCTTCCGGCGTCCCTTTCGGGAACATTCGGCTATTTATGATAAAACAACGTCACCTGACTTATTTACGACTCTTTTAAAAATTTGACACATCTTTTATTTATTTATTTACTGATTTTTGGCTATTTAGAAAAATGGGGTTGAACCCGACGAGGGTTGCCTATGTATCTCACATCCGGTGAGAATCAAACCGGCGTAGTTCGGGATATCGTAAAATAGGAAAAAATCGAATAAACCTAGAAATCAGGAATGCGTATTTTTTACATTTTTTTGAAAAGAGATAAAGATTAAAGAAACTATTTATTTTATTTTTTATATTATTTTTTAGGAAAAATTTGGACTATTAGTCTGAATTCATAAAAGGGGTACTACGAAAGAAACAACACATTTTTCGAATTATGAATTTTCGATTTTTTTTTTACTTTTAAAATAAATACCTTTTCTTTTTTTTTATTTTGAAAGTGATAAAAGAAAATTTTTATATTTTTTTTAATAACTCTCAATAAACAAGACAGTTTTTTTAGAAAAATTCCGGCGAGGTTTTGACACTACTTGGACATTGATTTTATTTTCTAAAAATAAGTAATTATCTCCCCTACGCTGCTATTTTCCCTTTTTTTTTAGGAATCGGTCGACATGCGGAACCGAAGCAAATAAATGCACAACACAGATAAGAATGCAGCATGATGGTCTTTTCCATTTCAGGTTGCCTATCCTAGACGGACCCAACCCCTGTGTTGAGTCCCCTAAGTCAAATGCAATATGATGCAAATAAGCGTTCCTACTAGGGATCCGGCATGAAGTTTCGTTATACTAGGTTTAAACCTTGGTATTTGTTCTAGACTGTGTACCCGAGCGGACAACTCGAGTCGAGGAGGGGGCTACGTACCGGGGACCCGCGAGATCGTCCGGCTTTGTAACTTGTCCGACCTCTTTCTTATTTCAGGTATTGACACTAACAGAATAGGGAGTCTCGACCAGCGAGCTTCTCCCCGGAGGTAAGAAAAGAAGGGTTTCGGCACAGTTTATATACAGTTCAGATAATATCAAAAGCGGTAAAAGACAACATTTAGCACTTTTATGCAAAACATGTAATAAAGATCAGATAATAAAGCCAAATATAACAATTATTCTAAGCTCGAATTCTTGGACCCTGAACCAGTGGTTCTGGGTCATAACTTCCCCAGCAGAGTCGCCAGAGCTGTCACACCTCCTTTTTGCGCGCCCGGCCCCGAAGGGTTAAATGCGCGAGGGGAGTTTTTCCAATTTAAGTGACAATATTCGAAATGGGATTATTTATTTAATTCAGAGTCGCCACTTGGGAAAGGTTTGGCTTTTGGTATCCCAAGTCACCGGTTTATCTTGAATCCCAAATCGAGGAAATTTTCGACTTTTCCAAATGAAGTCTGCGAACCAGAAATTCTAAGTAAGGAATTCTGTTGACCCGAGGGAAGGTGTTAGGCACCCTCGAATCCCGTGGTTCTAGCACGGTCGCTTAAATTGTTATAATGGCTAAATATCTGATTTAAATACATGTTATGACTTACGTGCTTTTATTAAGTTTAAACCGCTTTTATTATTATCATTTATTTTTATAGAATTGCAACGTCGTGGAAATGCATCTCGAACCACGTCACAATCAATGCACCCGTAGTTGTTAATACATTTTGACTCCGTTGAGACTTGGATTTGGGTCACATCAATGTGCACCCGACTTTAAGAATATAATTTACTTAAAGTCGCGCCTAAAGAATCTAACGCGTTATTCTCTTTAGGGAGGGCAGTGGAATTCACTAAACAGTCCGTCCCAAATTCTAAGTATTTATCATGATCAATTATTGAGGGCCCCGCAATTTGCATTTTTATTTTAATTTTTGGCGAGGCTCGTCTCATTAAAAAAAATAAAACCTACACTGACTACATTTCTTATTGTTTTCGTTTTCCAGAAATAGAAGAAGGAAAGATGTATGCTAATTGAAATATAAAAACCGGATTACTATCAATTTCTAATCACTTATAAAAATGAAAAGACGCCATACCTTACGAAATATTTTGGTTGAACAAAGAAGCTATATGGAGGTGGATGGAATGCAATACTTAATTCGAACATTTCCTCGAATCGAGCTTAACTAGATTTATTTAAGCTAGGTTGAGGAAATTGAATGCTAGGCATTGTTACTAATGGGGATTCGAACATGTACCTGTATGTTGCCTAACGGTCTTGATAAAAGGAAAGGAAAATAACACAGAACATTATTGTGTAGGTGGAAATATTCTATCTTATACATGTCATTATTTGATGGGAAAACAGTCGAAAGTTCTATGCCAATTATCCACACCTTCTAAATATTATACTATTACATCTTATACTTAGCAAACAACCAGAAACTAAGATGCAAAAAACTAAACTTGATCAAGCATTGTCTAACTAATCTTTCACTACTGAATTACACTAATCGATTTATACAACAGAGATCAGTGTATCACAAGCAGTACAAAACAGACATCTGAATCTTCTTCAAGAACTCCTTTCATTTCATGCTTTTGGACTGTTACAGTTAACACCAAAGTGGGATTTGAAATGTGTACCTGGAAAAACACTGAATACTGAAATGCAAAGAAGAAGTGAAGCAGAAAAGTCAGCGGCCAGCAGGAAACCAAATAGCAGCAGCAACAGCAAGTAACCAGATAGAAAGCAGAATCCCAGTGCAAGATGCAGTTGGAATCAATGAAAGATGACAGAGTGTGGCAAGTTCCCAGTAACGTGAATCAAAATTTAGGCAAAACAGATCTGGGGATGCACTGATGCTACACACAACTAAAACCCTCAAACATAACTTAAGAGAAATGATATGGAACAGGGAAATCCGGCCAGATGAGAATCAAGACAAAGAGGAAAAGATGCAGTTCCTCTTTCCTGTGTTATCCTCCTTCTATCTATTCCTGTCTGTGTGTATATATCTGTATGTATTTCCACTCTCTTTTTTCAAAAATTCCTCACAGTGTCTGTATTTTCTTTCCCTCCTTTTTCCAATATTTTTCTCCTCTCTGTGTGTGTGTGTGTGTATCAAAATCTTTGTATCTATCAATCTCCCTCTCCCTGTGTATTACTCTAGTATCAGATCCTCTCCCCCCTCTCCTCTATTTCTATCCCTTTTATAAGCCTTCCTTAACCTTTTTAACAGCCTGTTTGGGCTATCACAGTACCCTTCCCATGTGCCTTCCCATTTTCAGATTCCAGTTAGTTATTTAAATATTAACCCCCATCATTCCCTTGGCAGGCTTAACTTTAAAAGGCTTAATATTTCTTAAACTAAAGCAAGGTATGGGGCAGTAGAATATATCTGACAGCATATGCTGTCAAACCATTTTAAAATCAGCAAAGACCTTTATGCAGGCCACAGGTAGTGCACAAAGCACATGAGGTGCACCAATGCACATGCTGTGCAAGAGTGCACATGCCCTCCAATTCAGCATTTAAACCAAACATCCCTTTTACATTACTGATCCAAACCAACAGCTATAAGTAAACAAAATTGGTTCTTAATTGATTCAACAAATGTTCAACAGAAGCAAATCGATTTACTATGCTCAGACAGTTGAAACTAATTGACGACTCATGTCGACTCGACTATATTAGCATTAACATACACAATCGTAGCCAAAAATCAGACATTCAGAAGTATGGGACACATGACTCGACTTATACTGATTAAAACAGAATTGTACTTCGAGGAATCAGTTAGTCAGTACAAATTTGGAATACAACCAATACACATGCCTTATCAGAATAGGAGGGGAGGGATTCAGACAAACACAGAGGTTCAAACAAAGTGGACAAACAAAAGTTGATAAAATTAAAACAAATATGAACAGTCTTTTAAAACAAATCACACGGACTAAAAACAAATAAAGGAAAGAAAGCAGACTCACCTTAAACTTGAAAAGTTAAAAGTTTGAACCCGGATTTGGACAGACCTTTCTTAAGGCTGAACGGACTTTAATCGAAGTATTTCTCAGATGAGAAACACTTCGATTAAGGTCCATTAGACCTTAATCTCTTTGGCTCGGACGGGCATGGTCCAGTGATGAAGGAACACAAAACTTTCAAAACTTAGATCTGGGATTCAGGCTTCCCTGATCAGATTCGGACCAAACCAAGTATGGTTTGGTCACGAGGAGGGTCTGGGGAGTGTCTGGTGTGAAGCTGGGGTTGGTTGGTGTAGATCGAGTTTTGACTCGAATCTTCAAATGAAGATTCGAGGACCTAGAGGGTGATTCGAACTAAACGGTTAACAGGTCTATGTTCAGGGTGGTGAGGGGGTTCTATGGTGTTCAGGGCAAGGTCACCGGCATCCATGCCGCCGGCTTTCATGGCGAAAGTACGCAGGGGCGGCTAGGGTTTTAAGGGCTGTTTGTTTGGAGACGAAGGCTGGGGTTCAGATAGGGGGGCAGGGTAAGATTATGGTCTTATATAGTTAATGGGTGGATTGATCTCGACCGTTAGATCAATCTAGATCTACGGTCTGGATCTGATAGCTTAAGTGGAACGGTGTCGTTTCAAGGGTAAAGGGTTGGGGTCGGTCCGGGTGAGACGGGTCGGGTTTATTGGTGGGTTATGGGGAATTGATCTTGGCCGTTGATCAATTTGAGATCAACGGCCCAGATCAACCTGTACCAAAACGACGTCGTTTGGATTCTCTGGGCATCAGGTGGTCTGGACCGGGCAGGCCTGGGTTTTGGGCTGTTTGTTTGGGCCAATTTTGTTAAAATTGGCCCAAGTCCGGAAGGGAAGGGGTCCTTTCTTTATATATATATATATATATTTATTTATTTCCTTTTTCTTATTTATTTTAAAACAAAACTAAGCCAAAAAATCAAATTAAAATTAAATACACACTCAATACAATTATTTGCACACACACTAAAATATTTCAAAACAGGTAAAGTCAAACAAAATAAAATCACGGACGAAGATGCCTATTCATGATTTTCTATTTAACGACCGGATTACGGTTCGAATTATGCAGGACACATATATTTTTTTTTTTGAATTTTATTTTAATAAAGTAAATAAATAAAAATGGGCCGAAGTCACAAATAAATCAACAAGGTGCCGCACAGAAATCCAAAAATTGTACAGCAGGGCCAATTATTATTTTTTATTTCTTTTTGGAGCGATTGTCGTGCGAAACAAAAATCACGTGCTCACAGCTGCCCCTCTTTGTTCGGAAACACGAAGGGTATAGGCATTGTAAAAACAATAGTCAAAAAATATATAAAATTATATATTTTTTTGTATATATACATCCTGTATGTTATATACAAAAATAATACTAATTTTATATACTTTTTCAGTGGCGCGGACTAAAAATGATATTACCCAGTAAAGAATTGGAGCTTAATGGCTAAGATTCTTAATTTCTGCGTCCAAGTGTACGTAATATGTTGAATTATTTTGGCTCTCAAAACCAAAAGATGGATAACTCATCATGATTTGATAAGAATATCTTGCTGCTGTAAGCCATTGTTGTTTAGCTTAAAGCATATATATTTCTATGTATATCGTCTTATATTTAACTTTTGTTTTGTAAAGTTGGGATGTTAAATGCTACGACAAGAGGGGTTGCTCTGATGGTAAGCAACCCCCACTTCCAACCAAGAGGTTGTGAGTTCGAGTCACACCAAGAGCAAGGTGGGGAGTTCTTGGTGGGAAGGATTTGAGCCGCCAAAACGAACATAGCCGGACGAACTAAGCATTGGGGCGCCACAGGCAGCGCCTTGGGCCACCTGTGGCGCTGGAAGCAATAGCTAAATTGTGAGCAGCGCCTTGGTGGGTGCCAGTGACATGATTTTTGTCCTATTTTGCTCGGGACACGGTTTATTCAGCCCTAGATCTACCCAACACGTATAAAAGAAAGACTAAGCCTATTTTTGAAGGGAGAGACGCCACTTTGGAGGAAAAACACACACAGGATCGTTAGGAAGCGGAGGATTCTCAGTTTTCTTTATCTTTTTCTAGTATTTCCAATTGATTCAACACTTATACAATTGTTTGATTACATTATGAGTGGCTAAACACTCATTGTTTTGGGGTTGTGATTTAGCCATGAATATTGTTGTTTGACATTAGCTTGACCTTGATTATAATTCACCAATATATGGTTGTTTCTTCAATTCTGTAGTTAATTGCTTAATTGTCTGGCCAACAGTTAGGTTCTATTTACTATCTATGTTATGCTTGGGAAAGCCGTGTTTAGATTAGAGAAGAATTGAAGAGAGCATGATCTTAACCCTTAGGGGGCGGATTTGTGGTTAGGATAGGAATATACCTAGTCATTGTGCTTAATTAAATATCGTAATCTTAACGCGTTCTAATAGATTAATTTCATAGGAATATAGGCGTTAATCTATTGAGAATAGGCGAGTAGTACTTCGGGAGAATGCTATGAGAGCATTTATCGATTAATTAGCAACCATGAGTGAATTATATGAAAGGGAGAGTTAATTAGAACACAATACGAATGGTGAATCGATCACAACCCTGGAATACTTGTCTCTACTGAATACACAATAATCAACTCGTTACTTGATAATTTAGTTATTATTTAGAATCGTAGTATAATATAATCATATTATTGGACTTTGATTTTAGCTGGATTGAATAATAATTTTAGTGAGTAGTTTATACAAGTCTCTGGGGGTTCGACACTCAACTTATCATTATATTACTTATCGACCACGTATATTGAGTGTAATTTCCTGCGGCCTATTCAACCATGTATCGGTCATTAAACAATTATTATTTCGCACAGTCCCACAAATAAAATGTCGGTCAATTATAGCCCGTTTGGCCAAGCTTCAAAGATCAGCTTATTTTGAGAAGTGCTTTTTTTTCAAAAGTGCTTTTCTCAAAAGTGCTTTTGGTGAGAAGCAGTTTGTGTTTGGCTAATTAGTTGGAAAAACACTTCTGAGCAGCAATTAGTGTTTGACCAAACTTCAAAAAACTGCTTCTAAGTGTATTTTTCTCAAAAGTGCTTCTCAAAAAAATGCTTTTGAAGAGAAGCTATTTTTTTCTGCTTCTCCAAAACTGGTTCTGCTTCTCCTCAAAATCACTTTTTTTCCTTCCAGAAGTTTGACCAAACACCTCAATTTAAGGCCAAAAATGCTTTTGGCAAAAAAAAGCACTTTTGGCCAAAAATAAGTTTGGCCAAACAGGCTATTAGTCTTGTTTGAAACATGCTACTATATCTTAGTAGTCAAACCATATTCTAATTTTTAATTGTTTGATGAAGCTCATTCCTAACTTGTGCCTGGTAAAAGTATTAGCATTAATTAATGATTTGATTAACATATTAGTGCATGTCATACAAATTAAATGGACTGACTAGACTCTCACTAATTACCAAATATTATATACAGTAAAGAGTGAAAAAATGACTAAGCATAGGCATTGTAAAAATAATAGCCGAAAAAATATATAAAATTTGCATATTTTTTTTGTATATATATTCATTATGTATGTTATATACAAAAATAATACTAATTTTATATACTTTTTTGGCTACCAAATATAAATAATTTCTGGCGCGAGCTAAAAGTGATAATACCCAGTAAAGAATTGGAGCTTAATGGCTAAGATTCTTAATTTATGCGTCCAAGTGTACGTAATATGTTGAATTATTTTGACTCGCAAAACCAAAAGATGGACAACTCATCATGATTTGATAAGAATATCTTGCTGCTGTAAGCCATTATCTTCAGATAAATAAATAAAAATATACTATATCACGTAAAGCAAATTGATTATTTTGACTATGTTACCAGAAAATTTCTTATATAAACTGGATATATAGCATCCATGTCCTTAAACAGCTATATATTCTGTTTAGGTAAAGCATATATCCAAAAATCAATGAAAATGTCTATTGTAAAAATCTTTCTTTGTCTATTTATAATTCTGATTATAGCACGACGCACAGAAGCTCCGACTCAAGAGAAGAAAAGAAGCCCAGCCGAACATTTTCGAGTTTCTCTCGAGAGCAAGATAGCAATTATTTGGGTATATTATGAAGATCATAACAGCAAAGAAAGAACATACAAATTCATGAGTATTAAGCCTGGAGGACCTGATCCTCAACACTACTAATCCAAGAATTCCGAGTTATTTCTTCATATATTTCGTCAACTGTTATTTTATGGAACGGCTAAACATGTACATTTTTCCATACTTTTTCCGGTGCCGGAAAAACCTCCGGCGTCCATACTTAAGAAGATATGTAGTGTTTTCATACTTTCCCTCCAATATCCCTGCATGACTTGAACCCAGAACCTAACGGTCGTGGGCGAAGGTGCTTACCTAGCAAGCCTCATTTGTCCATATTTCAAATTTGGCTTAAAAACTTCCCCTAAAAAAACAATGAATGAATCTACAAATTATGTAGTAGATACTATTTTATCTGATGTTACTTTGGGAAAGATGTTATTTTTCGACTTCTCAACAATAATTTCGAGTTCTATTAAAAACATTTTTTTTCCCTTTTTGGTCAAGGACTTTATGTAAGTAAGTCCACAATAACACTCTATCTAGCTAGTACCTCTTTGTCACGAATCACGATAAGTGCTAGCAAATACGAATTAATATACTATATAATTTTAATTTTTTTTAATTTTATATATTTAATCGAATAAAAGATACGTATTTACTCCATATAAGTGTGATGACGTCTGTTGGCCTGAAGGTACATCCACCATTCTATTTTATAGAGGAAAAAAGAGAGAATGGAAATAATTAATGAATACCTGTTGCAGTAGTGCTCTTACGTTCTTGACCTCTATATTGAATCAAAACATATGGATCTATTCCACCACCTACACCGTATACGGTCACGATCCGAATTTTCCACCATCGGAAGTCGTGATGGCGCCTACTAATGAGAGCTAGTCAAGCCAATCCTTAACTACTTACTTCATTATCAAATTACTTCTTTTTAACACTTATAAAGAGATAACATGAAAACAACAGAACTTTAAATAATTAAGCGAAAGGTAACAATTAAACATCTGAATTCTACGTCTATTACAATTACTTAAGTCTCAACCTCCCAAAATCTGGTGTCATAGTGTCACAGACGGTCTAAAATTTTCTACATGCAAAGTCTAAAGAAATAATAATACACTATTCCGGAATATAAGGGAAATGAAACAGGAATAGTAGGTAGAAGAAGACGCCAAGGCCTGCGGACGCCTGCAGGACTACCTCGGGTCGCCTGATGAGCAAGAATCAGCAATCCCACCGCGGTCCGAAGTCTACAACCCTGGGGTTTACACAAAAGAGTGTAGAGTGTAGTATCAGCACAACCAACCTCATGTGCTGGTAAGTGCCTAGCCTAACCTCGGCGAAGTAGTGACGAGGCTAGGACCAGACTACCAAATAAACCTGTACAATTTAACTATATACAGCAGAAAAGAAGTACGGAAAGAAACGGTCACATACAGTCAAGTATGGGAGGGGAAAACATGCTGCGGGGAAACATCAAATAGTAACAGAAAAGCAACAAATAAGTATTAGGATCACTACCGTTCAATTGAAAACAGAAAGGGAAATCATGCTACGGGGTACAACAAGTATCAACAGGAAGCCAACAATTTAGTGTAGAGAAACCGTAACATGGTTATAAATAATAAAATTAGGGAAATCAAAGACAAGTGCACGATATCACCTTTCGTGCTTTTACTCTATCTCACCAAGACAATACACGGCATCACCCTTCGTGCTTTAACACTCTCTCACCAAAACAACACACGGCATCACCCTTCGTGCTTTACGCTCTTCTTCACCCAAACAACAATCACAAGACAAATAGGGTAAGAGAATCTATAACCTCAAAGTAAAATCAAATAACAACAAGTAATGAAAGAAAAAACATAACTCGGATATCAACAAAGAATCAGAAATCAACAAATGCACGACATCACCCTTTGTGCTTTTACTCTCGTCCTCACCAAAGCAATCATATAATAAAAATGTGCACGACATCACCCTTCGTGCTTTTACTCTCTTTCTTCACAATCAATAAAATCGACACGGAATGGTACATCGTGCGACACGGCATCACCCTTCGTGCTTTACACTCTTTCCTCATAATAACAAACAATGCACGACATCACCCTTCGTGCTTTAACTTTCTTCCTCACCCAAACAATAATCACAAACAAAGGGACAAGGGAATAAACAAAATCATAATAGGAATTCCGACAAGGGAACAACAATTAAACAATTAAATCCCGACAAGGGAACAACATCAATAATATCAACATCCCGGTAAGGGAGATAACCAACAAAGCAACAATATCCCGGGAAAGGAAAAATTTAATAACACTTTCTCTTTCTTTCACTTTTATTCCACAATTCACTTCACAACTCGAGCCAATACTCTAGAGTTTTTACTTCACAACTCATTTCACAACTTGAGCCAATGCTTTAAAAGTTCAATTGTCACTTATACTTTCACAATTTCGCTATACAACTTGAGCCAATGCTCCTCAATGTTCATAGGTCACAAATCTTTCCACAAACTTTATACAACAATTAGAAATCTTCACCAAGGCATGAATAATACAACGAAATCATGAAAATTTACAATATAAGACTCACGGTCATGCTTGACACCAACGTATAGATACTCGTCACCATGCCTATACGTCGTACTCAACAAGAAGCAAATAGCAAGTAGGACATAACTCCTAATCCCTCAAGCTAAGGTTAGACCAAACACTTACCTCAAACTTCCACGGCCAACTCAAGCCTCAAACACCGTTTTTCCTTTCAAATTTGGCTCCAACTCAATCGTATCTATACACAATTGACTTAATAACATCAATAAATGCTAAACTATCCAATTCCAATGTTTAATTATAGCGTTCTAATCATTCTTCCCAAAAATCCAAAAATCAACCCTGGGCCCGCTTGGTCAAAACACGAGGTTCGATCTAAAACCTGATTACCATTCACCCACGAGCCCGAATATATAATTTATTTTTAAATCGGACCCCAAAACGAGGTCTAAATCACAATTAATAAAAAAAAACTTAATTCTACCCAAATCCCTAATTTCTACCCTTAATTACATGTTTTAGGCCTAGAAATCTAGTGGGTGTTAATGAAAAATGAAGAAAACAAGTTAAAGATTACTTACCCAAAAGGTTATGGTGAAGATAGGCTTCAAAAATCGCCTAAGAGCTTCGGAGAAGAAGGGGTTTATGAAATTTTGCAATAATCCCGTAAGGCTACTGTTCTGGATTTTAAAAATTAACTGGACGAATTTACTCTACGCGTTCGCGACACGCTCATCGCGATCGCGATGAGTCAGACCTGCTTGGACTTCACGATCGCATGAAAAGGCTCGCGTTCGCGTGCCAGTGGCCACGTTCACGATGAATAATTTGGTGAGCCCTCCCCAGCACCTTACGCGTTCGCGAGTGGAGGGACGCGTTCGCGAAGAGTCTCCCCCCTCAGCTTAGCGTTCGCATCACAACTTTCGCGTTCGCGAAGAAGAATTTGGGCACCTGGGATTTTTGCCTTACGTGTTCGCAAGAGGGACCACGCGAACGGGAAGGTTTAAATCCCTGGGCACTAACATCAGAAATCTGCAACTTTTCCACAAGTTCAAAACTTCCCGAAACACATCCAAAATACACCCGAGCCCTCTGGGATCCTAACCAAAACATACGTACTAACTCAACAACATCATACGAACTTATCTGTGCGATCAAATCGCCAAAGTAACCTTTATAACAACGAATTAAACCTCAAAATCAAAGGATTTTTCTCAAACTTCATCAACTATCAACTTTAGTAATTTAGGTCTGAATCACGTCAAATGATATCCATTTTTCATCAAATTTCACAGAAATATCTTAAATCACATATAAGACCTGTACCGGGTGCCGGAACCAAAATACGGGCTCGATACTAACATGTTCTAATCATTTTTTATTTCAAATTTCCTTAAACAATTTCAGAAAATAATTTTCTTTAAAAATTCATTTCTCGGGCTTGGGACCTCAGAATTCGATTCCGGGCATACGCCCAAGTCCCATATTTTTCTACGGATCCTCCGGGACCGTCAAATTATGGGTCCGGGTCTGTTTACCCAAAACATTGACCGAAGTCAAACTAGCTCACTTTATAACCAAATTTTATCATTTTTCACAGAATTTCATATCTAAGCTTTCCGGCTACGCGCCCGAACTGCGCACGCAAATCGAGATGACTTTAAATGAGGTTTTCAATGCTTTAGAACACAGAATTTCATTTTAAAATAAGTGATGACCCACCCACATATACCCAAAGATCTAACCCGATCGAAAGCGTGATTATTGGTGAAAGTCTGACCTGGTAGTCACATCGAATGGTGGGAAGCAAATCATTGAATTGTTCATCTGCTTGGATAAAGAAAAAGAGTTCAATCTATTTAGACAAGCTTCTAAAATCAACTTATTTTGACAAGTATTTTTTCACAAAAGTATTTTTAATAAGAAATAGTTTGTATTTTACTAATTAATTTGAAAACACTTATAAATAGAAATTTGTGTTTGACCAAACTTTTAAAAAATGCAAGTGTATTTTTCTTAAAAGTACTTTTCAAAAAAGTGTTTTTGTTTTCAAAAAAGTACTTTTCGAGAAACTATTTTTTTCTGCTTCTCCAAAACTGCTTCTATTTCTACGCAAAAATATTTTTGTTTTTGTTTTAAAAGCTTGGCCAAACACTTCAATTTTTTTTTTAAAAAAACACTTTTTTGAAGAAAAAAAATATTTTTTGGACTTGTAGAAGCTTGGTCAACCAGGATATTAATCAGCTTTGTTTAATGATTTCTCACCTGCCATATCCTAGTTCATGAGATCATTGATTATTCTAACACAATGGTCAAACTAATTGCTAAATAGCAGAATAATTCTTCGACAATGAAAACCATTATTGTATTGGAAAAAATTACAGGACGGTTTCACTTTCCTTGCCAAAATCAACAGTTTGATGAAGAACTTTTTTGTTCTCATAACAGTAATCAAATACACAAAATGACACTAATCACAGCGCTTTAAAATTTAAATGAATCACAGACTAGGCGATTTAAAAAAGAAGTATATCCCACCGGAGAATTTAAGGTTGGGGGCAGCAGCATGACAAAATAGATGTAGGACATCCATGCATGCGCTATTAGTGTTAGGATCGAATTAATAAGGTGACTTGAGAAAGACTTAATGATTTAGGTCTTGCAAGTGTATATTTTCCTTTGCCTCATATTAGTAATATATAAGTGAGGTCATTGGGATGATATAAGCAAGTAAAATCGGTACACAATATGCTCCATAAAGTGATTGATGCACTGTTACGTGTGTAGTGCAACAGTATAGCAGTTTTAACAGTTGTAAGGAGTTGACTTGTATTGTGACCGGAGGACTGATAGCCATCTGTTTCATCTGCCGTTTCTTTGACTGATATTATTGGAACGTGTGCCAGACATGTGGCTTGTTTTTCTGAGCACTTTGAGGTTGTGTATTGGGTTCTCTATCTGTTTCTCATATGAAGTTTGTTAAATCATCAAAATACAAAAGCACATAACTTATCAATTTCTACCTTTTTGATGATGACAAACTTAGAATTGAAGTTTCCCCTAAGAACCAGATCTCCATACAATTCACCCTGCAGATTAGTTATATTCCCCCTGATAACATGTTTCCTTTCTCTTTCTTCCCCCTTTTGGCATCATAAAAAGAATATATGCAAGTAAATGCAAAAAGAAGTCCGGCAAAGTTTACTTGTGCCACTTATGTGCACACAACATAGCTAAAAACAGAGCACAAGAGCATAACATGCGTAGCAAAAGACTGAGATGTTCATTGATTAATTGGAGAAGAAAAACATAGGCAGTAGTACCATTGTTAAAAAATATCCACACCAAAAACAAGCTTAAAGTACCACAATTAAAAAAAATAACAAACCAAAAAGGGACACTAGGACTAAGATAAACACGGTTAAACTGAACACTGACAAGGGGACTGTTTAAGGGGCATTGGAAGAGGAGGGAAGGATAAAGAGGCAAGGGCTTTGAGAAGAATATCCACTCGAGAATTTGTAGACCACTGCTCATTTATCAGCTGCTCTGTCAGGTTCTCAACCTGTTTCCTCAGGTCTATATTTTCAGTCGTCAAACGGGTAACCTCTGCACCCTGTGCACTGCTAGAACCAGGTTCCTCCTTGGCTTGACTGAGATGTCCCTTGAGAATGACATTCCTAGCCTTCAGCCTCCTTATTTCCTAGTTAGCAGCAGCCTGGGCATCGATTAGCTGAGAAATCTTAGAATTGCTGCCAACTCCCCCTTCTTGTCTATACACTACTCATCCAAGGTAGTCATTGAGAATGTTTGCTTTCGAGTTCCCACCGCTGCTCTTTCCAAAGAGACTTTGAAATATTCAAACATTCTAGTGAGCAAGAATCCATAAGGCAAACCATAGTTCCCGTCCTTGAAGTCTGCCACCTTTTCATATGTTCAATCTAGACTTGTTAAATGGGTCGACCCGACCCAGACCCGAACCCGTTAACTCTTGGACCGTGGGTCCTTAACCGAGTCGGGCCGGTTCACTTTCTTATAGGGGCTGGTCCGAATTTGACCCGTTAATTAAAATATGTTGACCCGACCCGGACCCGTAACCCCTTAACTCGGGACCTAATGGGCCGAATCCAATTTAATTAAAAAAGTTTAAAACTAAAAAAATGATAAAAATTTCAAACTTTATACATATATACGAACTTGAAATCTCATATATGTTATAATGAGATGTATTGGGGTGACACACATGCTAGGTGACGGGAGTGTGGGCGTGTACTAGGATAATAATGATTCAAGTTGACTATTAGAATATGACTGAGCTTGTTTTACTGTTATATCTTGTTACACCCACGTTCTCCCTACTTGTTGGTTATCCAAGCTATGAATCATGTTAGAAGATATGTTTAGACTATGTTGCTATTTGGTTGAGACATAATGGGACTATTTTTGTTGCTTTGAGTTATCTGATTTAACTGTAATTATACACTTAGTCATGATTCATTATTTGCATATCATATCTCAGTCTCTGTTTATCATTTATTATTACATCTTATGCTATCATTGCTTGTCCATATGTGGGTTGTTGGGCTGAGTGGTACAAGATTGTGAGCCCTTGAGACTTGAGAGATTGATGACTGAGGTGGGCGTGAGATCCGTGTTGTGAGTATTATTGTAGATCGGGTTGCATGTCTCAGCATGCCTTATTGGTTTTATTATTATTATTATGGATCGGGATGCACAATGCAGTAGGCCTTATAGGCTTTATATTAGTGCTTGGGCAGTATCTACCCCTCCGGAGTCTGATATACCAACAGTGAGCGCATGCACGATGTATATATTTATGTGCTTTGGTGAGGGGATTATGAGCCAGGCACCCGTATAATGCTGAGTGGTTGTGTGTGTATGGGTGGGTGATGAAGTGGGCATTTGAGACATACATCTTGAGTATGTTTGAGGGTGAGAGTACCTGGGAATATCACCGTGAAATCATTCATTTGACATGCATACTTGGCATGTAGGTATAGAAATGCATTTTTCTCATGCCATATCGTATTGTGACATTCATGATTTGACATGTACATAGTTTTATTGCTATACCTTAAAAGCATGTCTATTTTTTCATAATTGTGAACGAGTTGAGCATAATTTCTTTTGAGTTATTACTTGTATTGATTTGGTTATATTGTTACGAGTTGTTCTTGGCTATTGGTGTTGGACTCTGACCATTTTTCGAGCTCTTCACTGCTTTCAACCTAAGGTTAGGTTTGTTACTTATTGAGATGAAGTCAGTTATACACATACTACACTTTTGCACATTGTGTGCAGATTTTGGAGTTGATATTGTTGTGTATGGCTGGAGGTGGCACTGAAGATGTACGTTCGTTCCAGTTATATCTGTCTCTTGTTCTTGGTGGCTTTAGATTTATAAATTTGTTTATGTATATTTCGAACAGATGATGGTGTAGACAATAAATTGCGTCAAGAAAATAAAATCAAAACCGAAAAATATTGCAACAATCGTAGTATTTAATTTCAAATAATATGAGTGTACAATCTCTATGATTCCTTTGATTATACTTTTCTAATATAAATTCAAGGGCCTTTGAGCTTGATCTTGAATTTGAATTTGATTTATCCGTCGCGAACACTTTGATTGTTGCCACGAATTGTATCACGAACAAGTAGCCTTGATCTTGAACACCTTGTATTTAATTTGATTTCGTTCTTGATCTTGAATACTTGAACTGTTCTTCGTTCTTGAGCTTAAACATGATTTCTTGAACTTGAACTTGATTGCTTGAAGATTGAAACTTGTAGAGAAATTGCGGTGTTTGATCCACGAGCTCTCTCTTACTTCTTGTTATAACTTCTCGTTTCTTTTCTGAGTTATGAAGACCCCTATTTATAGTTGTGAAAGAGGGGAGTTGCGATAAGAATAAAATCTTTCCGACTAATCAAATTAAAGTGTGACATGACCGCATTTGGTTGGCCAGAACATGTCACTTGCACACGTGGCACAATTTCATTAGCCTTTTAATGTGACTTGGCATGCCTTGTCATGTTGACACGTGACATGATACTATTGGCTCTTCCGTTTGACTTGGCGTGCCACGTCATTTGACACGTGGGCATCCATTTGGGCCTCTAGGAAGATGAAATCTTGGGCCTAATGAATTGGGCTCATCACTTTAGCCCAATTAAGTGGACTAGCCCAATGGATTAAGATTTATTTATTTAATCCATATATATTCGACTTATATAATTAATTTATTTATATATTAACCCATAATATTTATTTGGACCAATATAATATTTAATTTAAGATTAAATCCAAATTTCTTATGGATTTAAATCAATTAAAATTTTCATTGCCTAAAGATGGATTTATTTCATACTAGCTTTGTAAACTCTAAGTATTAAAAACTCATGATTTGTACTACTAATCTTTGAAATTTTTTATCGAAAGCTCAGTTATTTTATTTATTGCTTCCTGTTGTCCTATTTGAGTTTTGTTGTCTATTATTTAGCTTACCTAGCAGAATGTGTTAGGTGTCATCACGACTGGCTGAATTTTTGGATCGTAACAAATTGGTATCTGAGCTCTAGATTCCTAGGTTCTCTCGTGGAGTATTCATTTGGTTTAGTTACTTTTTCATTATTATATTCTTCTCCAACACTTACATATGGTGCATTATATTTATAAGGAGTTTTTCTTACGTTTTAAGATACTTCAATTGCTTTGTTAAGTACAACAAACAATCTCTTTAACATAACATATATATAAGAAGAATATTGCGAGAATGTTCATCTTTACTCTACTCACGGGCCACAGCAGTGTACAAAATCTGGCAAATACATATAGGAACTATAGCTAGTCAGCAGTCATGCACTCTCCTTCCATCCACCATATTCTTCTTCTGCAGCTGCCTTCTGTCAAATTATTTCACATATCACGAGCTATTAATTTTTATTCCATCGCGAGGAAAAAAAAAAAAGGAAGCATCATTTAACATTTTCGATGAGCATCTAAGAAAGACAATCTGCATTGCGATGTGCTGGTTATCTATATTATTCAGACTCTTCAAAAATGTCATCGTGTACATTTTGGATCCTCTAGAATTAATGCATTTATGGAGGATCCGACACATATATGATAATATTTTTGGAGAATCTAAGCAACATAGCTGCTTTGTAGCCTTCTAAATTATGTCAAATATATAGCCAAAACGGACCAAGTTATACTTGATTGTGTCTCAGCAAGGTAAGAATGAAATGTATCCTACAAATTAATCCTTTCCGTGCAGTCCGAATTTCTTCCATTTCATTTTGTCCGTATCCCACTTTTTTTTGTTTTTTTGTCCATATTTTTTTTGTTCTTTTTTTAAAAAAAGTTCAAAAATGTGTTTGTCCATGAAATTTTGCAGGAATTTTTTTTTCTCCGCTCACAAAACTACAATTTTTTTTCAAGCAAAATGCATGTCTAAACATAATTTTAAATTCCAAATACTATTTTTCAACTTAACTCCAAATACAACTCTTTTTTCAAAAATTATGTAGTAATTTTATGTCCAAATGCTTACTTAATTTTTTCGGGAAAATTTACAAAAATTTATAAGATCTGTAAAGTTTGGCTAATACTGAGGGTTCAAAAGAATACCTTAGGGGTGAAAGTGAGGCCAACTTGAATTTCCCCACAGTAAGATTGATCACTGCCCACCACACTATATTTGCGAGGATGAATTTCAGCTCTTCCATTCTCCAATCCCAATTCAATCAATTCCTTCAAATAAATACTACAAGTCCACAATTGATTGAATGTAAACAATATAGTATTATTGACAATCTGGTTAAATTGACTTACAACAACATATATTGATATTCGTATCAAGTCTGATATGTTAACATAAACAAAAATTACTTACGTCGCTTCGCCAAGAGAGTCATCTGAGGAAAAGGAATCATGATCCATGAGCTTAAGTATAAGCTTGTATTGCTTATCTGCAGAGGGATACTCTACCCTGAAAGTAAACCTCTCATTCCATTCTGGTTTACTGCCTTGACCTGCATTGTCAGTGAGCAAGAGTTTGAGAAATTTGTAATTAAAGCAGATTTATTTAATTCCCTTTAAACAATGTAGCTACGCCGCCCATTCAAACATGTATTGACCAGTTTTTTGACTCAGGGAAAACAGAAGATGGATAACTCATGACATCACATAAGACCTTGCTGCTGTAAGACATTATGGTCAGATACATTAAAAAAAAGTATGGGGCTGAAAGTTGGCGAATCAAGAAATTTATGTTCAGAAGATGAAAGTAGCAGAAATGAGGATATTGAGATGGATGTGTAGGCATACCAGGAAAGATAAGATTATGAATGAAGTCAGGGACAAGGTGGGAGTAGCACCTGTGGAGGGGAAGTTGCAGGAAGCGAGGTTGAGATGGTTCTGACAAGTAAAGAGGAGAGACATAGATACCCTGGTTAGGAGGTATGAGAGGTTGACCATGGCGGGTCTGCGGAAGGGTAGAGGTAGGCCGAAGAAATATTGGGGAAAGGTGATTAGACATGACATAACATTGCTTCAACTTAACGAAGACACGACCCTCAATAGGAAGGTATGGAAGTCAAGAATAAAGGTTGAAGGTTGATAGGTAGTTGCGAGTTTCTCCTAGTCTTACCGGTAGTAGTAGTACTATTCCGATATTTTCTTATTCTTAGAGCTTTAGTATATGTCGTTTGCTTCTTATCTTATTATCTTGTTGTTGCTACTGTTTGTTGCTGCCTTCTTATTGTACTTTGAGCCGAGGGTCTATCGAAAACTGCCTCTCTACCTTCATAAGATAGAGATAAAATCTACGTACACATTACCCTTCCAAGACCCCACTTGTAGAATTACATTGAATTTTATTGTTGTTGTACATAAAAAATATTACATAAAACAAATTGATTAATACTTCGTATACTCATCCAATAAGCAGGAGCCATAGTTCAATAATTAGCTAAGCATTTGAAAAGCATTTTTGCACAACAATTTGGTCAAGAAAGAATAGAAGATATATAAATGTGATGACATCTGTTGGCCTAAAAGTGTATCCACCATTCTATTTTATAGGGGAAAAAAGAGAGAATGGAAATAATTAATGAATACCTGTTGCAGTAGTGCTCTTGCGTTCTTGACCTCTATATTGAATCAAAACATACGGATCTATTCCACCACCTACACCATATACAGCAACACCACATTAATGTGCACTAGTATTATACAAGTAAACAGCAAAAAACTATAACAATAGAGTGCGCAATATATCGGAATAAAAAGACCAAACTGAAAAAAAAAAAAAAAATTGTAATGGACTATAAAACTGATCTCCCAACAACAATAACTCTAGTATATTCTCACAAATAGGTCTGAGGAGGATAGTGTGCAGGGCCGAAACTAAAAAATTACATTATGTATATAGGTAAAATATTAGGTTATAGAAGTATATAACATATATTGAACTCCCTTTATCGGGGAATTTTTTTTCTTTTAAATTGAAAATTTCTAGCTTCGCCACTGATAATGTATATGCCGACCTTACCCCTGTCTTATAGAATTCGAGAGCTTGTTAAGATGGTTTGAAAAAGAAAAACAATAGTGAAGAAGGCGCGTTGAAAATAATGAAAGACAAGAACATTAACAACAACAATGCAATAAGATAAACGAAGCAAAGAAAACAATAGGTAATAACAGAAATCGAAAAATAAGATAATACAAACGGAAAGTATATGTGAAGCTAAAGGTTGAACGGATATGTCATACAAAGCTAAACAAGAAAGGGAAGAGAACTAAATACAAATTAAGGAACAGAGAAGATACAAGAGAAGTTAATTAATACCCAAGAATTCGTTGTTTTTGAGACCGCGAGCGTTGACAAGATTGACCTCCATTGTTCCAAAGATGGTCGACATCTCTCACTTGTCCAGAAAGAGAATATGATTCAAAGAAACACTAAAGTTAGCATTCAAAATTGATATGGGGATGTATGGGTTGAGAATTCAAAGAGATTCTAGTCTAGTCTTTAGACAGTGGACAATGAGGTGGGAATTTAACTACTCCTTTGTAAGTTGCCAGCTTGTCAAATCACATCATGGATTCCAACTCTAGTCTTTGTATTTTCTAAGCAGGGGTCTGATTAATTCAACTTTGGCGTAGCGTAAGACCCATTAAAAAAGGAGTATTTTTTATCCGAATGTAATCTGTTAAGTCCTAATTAATCCGAATTCGAGTGCATAATGCTTAGGAGAGCGTTCCTAATCAGAATTATTTTTATACTCAAAGCTCTAACCCGATCTTGATTATTGGTGAAAGTCTGACCTGGTTGGCAAATGGACTGGTGGGTAAACAAATCATTATGTCGCTTTCAGAAAGCTTAGTACGTTTCAAAATTAAAATTGAACTATTCATCTGCTTCGTTGGTCAAAGAAACAGAGTTCACACTTAATTAGCTTTGTTTAATGACTTCTCAACTACCATAGCCTAGTTGATGAGGTCATTTGTTAGATATGGATTTTAATAATAGACAATAACTTAATTCTACTTGCAGAAAACCAATTCCAAGAAAGGATGTCATGAGAATGGGTTGGATTCTAGCAGAAGATCTGAAAGCAAAAATCAAGAAGGCAAACATGCAAGTCAAGATCCAAAGGCAATATATATATATATATATATATATATATATATATATATATATATATATATATATATATATATATATGTATGTATGTATATGGGATATATTTTACTTTTGTTTCATGGATTTAGGATCTAAAATGTGTTGATTTATGTTAATTTGATGTGTAGGAATGATTCGGGAGCGATATGTGCGAAATTAGAGCCAAAACGGACGAAAACAGGGAAAGGGCATATTTTAGGGAAATGCGATACCCAGTTTCAAACTTGCCCTTGCGGTTCTATGCAAATAGGTGCCCTAATGCACCTTAATATCGTTAGGTGGCGACTCTTCTCTTTTAATACCCATTTAAAAGAGTTGTCAACGTCGAAGCCCTCTTCCGCGAAGGAAAAAGGGGATATACTTAGGCTCTTACTATAACGAATTTTGCTTGTGTGGATTATTGGATTGATTGTTCGACTTCTTTCATGTACCTCCCTTTCCCGTTCCTTTATTTGCTCAAAATTGCTATATCGTGAATCTCCCTTCCTTGTCTCCTTTATTCGCTTCATTTAATTATGTTTTGAATTTTTTGTGAACTATGCTAACCTATTTCCTTTGTATTTTAATTTTTCTTCCCTTTCTCTTTTGCTCATTTTATCGCATTATTTAATACTGCCTTTATATGCTTTCACCATGTAAATTACTTGGCCATAAGTTATCACTTTGGCATAAGCATATTTTCAACTCATGTTCCACTCGTGCCAAATATCAACATATCGGCACTTGATGAGTGTCCGCGCTCTTCCCATATATCACCCTTTAAATTCGGAAAGACGTATTTGTGGTAAAACTAGTCGATCAGTGGTGCGTTCGACGGTTCTGTGCCTTTCCCCTTCAAGTTATCCGCTTGAGGGTCCCAGTCTAGACCTCTATAGCAGCCTTACTCTGATCAATTGCGCATGCATCATGGTTAAACCTAGCCGGGTTAATATGATGTCCACATAATAACCCTTTAAGACAAGCCTTGCCAAAGTCCGCCGAGATTTCCATTATCCCAATGGACACAATCACCTTATGTGCATTATTTGGAGAAAGATATGTTAATATGCTGACTGTTGTCTTAAATTTTTAAATTTAAGAGTGATAGGGTTAAATCAACCTTATCTCTTTTTCCATCCCCATAAAGGCTTATTTGAACATTATTATGTGTATCTATATTCTCTCTCATATATCTCTATTTATTTGTTTGCTATTTAGTTCAAAGTACTCAGGACCTACTCTTTCAAAATCACTCCATGATTACTACGATCAATTCTAGGATATTTCTTAGACTTCTATTCCTAGGCTAAAACTACGCAAAATCTCGAGCCTGAACAAGCTATTTTCCTTTTCCGTGGGCATAATCTCTTATTTTGTCCATTGATCACATAATTGATCTATCATTATCATCAGTCATAGTTAATTGCGTAGTTTCTTCTCAAACGATATTTCGTCTCAACTTTTCTCATGTGGACATAGCGTTTTCAAAATAAGATGTTTTACCCTTCAATTACCGCTACTCCCTAAGTCCCTATTCAACTCAGTCCAGATTATGCTTAGGGCTATAATTTCTCGAAATTTATTTCATATCCCAACTTATGAAATACTCGAGCCGTATAAAATCTTTTTAAGTTTAGTTCTTCTAACTTTTTTTTCAAATTGGCATACTATTCTATTTCAAAAGATAGGATACTTCTCTTATTCATACAATTAATCTCTGCTTTATCAGAGTAATTCAACTCTCTTCTAGTCAAATGTAACTTAATCTAGTTCAGACATTATGGTCTTGTTTCTTGAACATCTTGCAGCTTTTTTTTATACATCCAAGACATAACATCTGAAGTCCAAGTAGGTCAGAATGTTACGTTTGCTTTTGACATTTCGTTTGCTAAACTCCAAAATATTCGCATAAGTCCCACATCAATAAGTCCCATATCATTGAGATTAATCTCTGCACATTGATGAATTATAGACCTTATCGAGAACTGCGATCTCACTGGTCAATACCATTAAAGCAATATGTACTACTCTACCAATCTCCACCCACCCACCCGTGATACTCTTCTAAAATTCTTATGTCTAAGCTTGAACTTGTATTCACACTCTGTCCTTTTGGAGCATTAACCAGAACTTCAATAAGGGACTATCCGATCATATAAATCTTGTAATCAAGCGATTCTATAAGTTACAAATATGAACTATGTTGTGACCCGATTTTCTATATAAGAGGGAATACGTAGGCAACCCATCATTCGGTTCAGTCTCATTATAACAAAAATTCTATTTCCCTCCAAACACGAAACTGGGGCAAAATTTTGAGTTTCCTCAAAATTTGGGATTGTGTCATCAGAGTCTTCGAGAAGGAATGATAGGTACAACAACGTCAAGAATTTCTCAATGTACATACACTACAAAGCACGAAGATCACCACCTGCATAGGGTTATACACCGCAAATCACAAAAGTTTACGTCTTCATAAGGCTAAGAATTGCTTTCTCTTATTTACACAAGGCTAACCACTGCCTTTCTCTACTTGTGCAAGGCTAAACAATGTCTTCTCATCATTTGCATGAGGCTAAGCTCTGCCTTTGTTCTTACATAAGGCTAAGAATTGCCTTCCTCCACTCGCATAAGGCTAAACTCGGCCTCCATCACTTGCATAAGGCTAAATATTGCCTCACATCATTTGCATGACTGAAAGATTGTCTCATACTATATTTGCATGGCTGGAAGATCGCCCCATACTGCATTGCATGGCTGAAAGATCGCCTCATACTACATTGCATGGCTGAAAGACCGCCCCATACTGCATTGCATGGCGGAAAGATTGCCCCATACTGCATTGCATGGCTGAAAGATTGCTGCATACTGCACTGCATGGTTGAAAGATCGCCTCATACTGTATTACATGTCTGAAAGATCGCCACATACTGTATTACATGTCTGAAAGATCGCCACATACTGTATTGCATGGCTGAAAGATCGCTTCATACTGCATCTGCATGGCTGAAAGATCACCCCATACTGCATTGCATGGATGAAAGATCACCTCATACTGCATTGCATGGCTGAAAGGTCGCCTCATACTGCATTGCAGCATACTACATCTGCATGGCTAAAAGATCGCCTCATACTGCATCTGCATGGCTGAAAGATTGCCCCATATTGTATCTGCATGGTTGAAAGATCGCCTCATACTGCATTGCATCACATTGCATTTGCATGGCTGAAAGATCGTCCCATACCGCATTGCTTGGCTGAAAGATCGCCTTATATTGCATTGCATGGCTGAAAGATCGCCACATACTGCATTGCATGGCTGAAAGATCGCCTCATACTGCATTTCACAGCTGAAAGATCGCCACATACTGTATTGCATGGTTGAAAGATCTCCACATACTACATTTCAAGGGTTGAAAGATCGCCTCAAACTGCATCTTATGGGCTGAAAGATCGCTTCATATTACATCTCATAGGCTGAAAGATTGCCAAATTATCCAAAGGCGTCGTCATCTAAAGGCATCATTTTCATGGCCTAAAGACACCATTTCATGGCCTAAGGATTCGAATTTGCACATCATTATTCAAAGGCGTCATAGTTCAGAGGCACCAACTTCATGGCCTAAGAACACCATTTCATGGCCTGAGAATTCCTTACTTTATGCTTCATGACCCAAGACATTATAGTCCAAAGACATCATTCTCATCATCTGAAGACAATTTTCATGGTCTAAAGGGAATTTGCATCATGTTTAAATATTTTTAGTAAATTACATTTATCGTATTAATGCTTACATGCAGTTGCATACTAATTACTTTTTATAGCAATACTTGAAGTTTGCAGGTACAAGACGCAAAATTTCACAACAAGTTCTTGTTATAAAACTAGGGCAATTTTCGCATCTAGTATCTCTCTATTTTCGATTCCAATAACGTCGCAACCTGACACCAGAGCAATCTTCTAAAATTAACATCACCTTCAAGTTGTAAGTGCATATATATCCTCCTCATAATATTCATTTTCACCTCTTACTTCTCTTTCCTCAATTTTTGCAACTATCTCTACCTTACTTCGAATTACATTACTTCTCAATCCTATTTTACCATACACCCTTCTATTTTTATACGATCATAATATTCAATATCATCATAATTCAATACTGGGGTAAATTTTTAGGGATTCATGTCCTTCCCTAATATAGAACTACACATGGCTTGATTCTCGTAAAGCCCGGGATATGTAGGCAACTCAGAAACCAGTGTTCGGCTATAATATTTTTCAAAACTCTTATTCCCTCTTGTTCTTACACAGCCATCTCATCAGGACAAAATTGGCTACTACGTTAATTTCTTTGTCCGACAACTCTTTCATCATTTTCGGGCAAAGAGGGGCAACTGTTGAGACCCAATTTTGTCCCACTTTTCATGTACTTTACTCCATTGTGCTTCTATTTCATTTACAAAGTCAAAATATCATTTTTACCAACATTTCAAGATTTTACCATTATTCTTATTGCTACCATTTTTTGTTATTTCACAATTAATTAATATCATTATTGTTATAGTTGTCACTTTTTAATTTAACACAAAAGTACGTTTTTTTTATTTGAGAAGCGTATTTGACATTACTATGGCAGTTTACATTTGCTAGGACACGTGACAAGGCAGGGTTATTTTATTATTTTAATTACACATTGTTCAATTTGTATTCCTTTAATTAATTTTTTTTTCCATCCCTATTGCACTAATTTTTGGAGAAAAGTAGAAGCCAAGAAATCTACAATAAAAGGAAAGGGTCCCAACGGACTAATCCTTTATTTGGAATAGAATTCCATTGTAGTCTTACCTTTTCAAAAGATATGGATATCTTTATAAACTTATATTCTTACCATCTCAATCCTTTACCCAAATTCATTCTTCTACATACCATTTTTACTATCTTCCTCAACGGTTGGATTCCCTTTCCCCTCTATTTATATTCCTTTTCCTTCATTCTTTTGAGAGGGGATCACTACTATTCGCTAGGGGATAATATTTTTAACTGAGATATATTATATTATCTGCTCTTTGGCTATCACTGTTGTAGAGAGTTTGTTTGGCCTATTCATTGCTGTTGAAGCGCTGTTCATGAATTGTTATTTGAATTTCTGGTTTTTTTACTAATCAACACTTCGCAACAGGTTAGTTTCTTCTCGACACAATTTTAATTCCCTTTATGTGGTAGTCGTGTGTAGAGTAGTCGCTTTAAATTTATTTATGTTGGAACTGCTTGAATGCACGAGGCATTCTGATAGGAAGGCACAGGTCAGTTCTGCCTTTCTCTTCCCTAATATGTTTTGCTTAATTTTATGATACCTGCCTATTAAAACCTTCCAACTATGTTTAAAACGTATTGTGTTGTTACATTCCATGTTTGAATCTGATAGAAACCAAGTCATTAGATAATAATGAGATTATCTAACCATCTGTATGTCTTGATATGTTTTTTTATATTCTTGAAATAATAATTGCCCTAAACCGAATATTAGAGATTTTTAGGAAAATAATGTAACCAGTAATATTCAAACAAGTTTTCTGTTAGAATTAGTTCGAATACATGTTTTGGATTTCTTTTTTATACCGTTTGGTGTGATTTAAGTGTTTAAACATATAGAGATCATATCTCTTGGAAGAATTAAGGATTAATGATGTTCAACAGTGTGTTTGATATGCATTTGCGGCTTTCTGTCTTAATTTTAAGGGCCAAAGTTGGAGTTGCCCGGGAGCCGAGAGTCTTGAAAATTTGTTTGAAAGTCTGCTTGAAGTTTTGAATGGTTGTTCTGTATCATAGTCCTTTTTTGTATCTCGCTGGCCTTGCAACGATGTAAACGCTATGCATTAGGGAAATAGAGCGAATGAGGGATGGGAATTGGTTTATTATTTGCTGCAGCTATATGCTCTTTGCCGCCCTTGTTTGCTTCTATTTTTTCTAATTATTGATAACATATTTTTCTAGTACCATACCTATAGGATTTAAATACAAGAAAAAATAGGTTTGTTTTGTGTTATTTTGATAATAATAACGTCTTGTAGCGTTCTTGGACTCAATAAGTATACTCAACTTTCTTCTTTAATATTGAAAACCCTTAAGTATTTTGAAATTTGAACCCGTCATCGGTCTTGATATTGAGCAAAGCAGTAACTCGTGCTTTCTTTCCATGGAGCAATAATTACTTGTACAAGTTCAATCTTAGTCTAAACCAAAAGTTCTATAGGATTTCCTTTCAATTGCCGCCTATATTTACAAAAGAATATGTCTATTTAAGGATTGGACCTAATAACGACCTTTGTATACAAGTGAACTTTCCCGCATTCAAGTTTTTTTTTAAAAGAAAGATCATGAGTCTTACTTTAGTCTATTTCTTTCTGGCCTATTGGTACATAAAACAAACACACTACTTCATCCTTTATTGTTTTCAGATAATTTATTCTAATAATTTTTTCATAGCGTTCTTGGTTTGGGTCCATTCTTTACATTTTAATATTTGAGTTATCTGATATTAAATAAGAAGCTCGGTATATTTTTAGAGTCCGCTTTATCGCACTAATGACTTAATTAATTCGGAGGCCAACAAGAGCCCTTACTTGCGTTATGTGTTATTTGTTTAAGTCCTAATGTGCTCTCTCTTATGCGACGCTAATAAGAATAGAAATAGAAACTTGAGATTTTCTTTAAGTCTAGAACTATTCCTTTAGAATAGTGTCCAAAGCCTCCTGGACTATAGGAAGGGACGGGTAGTTTGAATTAAGACGCGATTTAGAATTGATTAATGCGCTCTTAGGGTAACAACTTAAAGATAGTAATGAGGGTAGCGGACATGATACAAAAATTGCCCGAATAGTCATTACACTTTTGGCTATAAAAGTCTTAGCAGACTTTGCACGGGTCAAATACTGAATTTTCGCATGTCACTCAAAATCCGGATGGTAGGATTTGTATTCAATTTGATGATAAGTCTACTATTTATAATAGACATTCTTTTTCTAATCACAGACTTCTACCTGCTATGCAACATATTTCCCCTGTTGAACCAGTTTACGGTCCAGCTCGCAATCGTGCGGCTTCTTTACACACTATTGCTAGCGATAAGCCTGATTCCAAAGATAAGAGGGTTGAAAGGGTTAAGATTAACCCTCAAACAAATATTGTTCAAGATAATGACAATATTTCAGATAAGGATATTCCTTCTCTATCTGAGATGGATTTCGACCCCAATAATATTTAATGATTCCACACCAAATTGATTTTAGCCCAGGTTCTCGGGCCCGTATTTATATTCAAAAAGAATTTTTTAGTGAAAAATGGAACCAGTTTAAAACATGGTTTTTTGATACTTATAGTAAAGAGGATTTGAGTAATATATCTCAAGAATTTTATGAAACTTGTGCCTTACATAATCAAATTATGTATTTTGTTCCTTGGTTTATAACAACTTATTTACCTCTTTATATAAAGGTATTAGAAAGATCTTATAAAGACGGGAGTGGTAATATTACTAAAGCAATTTATCCGCCTCAGGCTCCCTTTATTTTACCTAATAATACTGGTATTACTTTCACTGCCTTTCAAAAATTTATTGATGATAATGTGGCAGCTATTAGTATTGCAGAAATTAATAAATTGATTTCTCAAAACAATTATTTGGGTTTATATGTTAAAATTTTAGGAGAACATATTGGTTCTCTTGATAAAAAACTTGATGATTTGACTATTTTAATAAAAAAAATGGGTACTAAGAAAGGACCAACTGATATTGCCTCCACTTCAGGAAGTAAAACAGTTGATCAAAACATTCTTACCCATATTCAAAGACCTCCTGAGATTCAGGATTTTAAATTTAAATCTCTTGATGACTTAGCTCAGCTTTTAGATAAAAAGCTTTCTGGTTTAAATATTAGACCTATTGATTTATCAAAAAATTTTGCTGATAAAATGGAGACCGTTTCTGATTATAAAACTGAGACTTGGTCAGAGTTTAATAAACTCAAAGGGATTGTTAAACAAAATCATAGGTATGCTGATAAACCGAGAATGCAGACCTATTATTATCCTCGTCCTACTCCTCAAGATGTGTTGATTGAGGAACGAGATTGGAATCAGACTAATACGTCTTATAACGGTTCCGAAATTTATGAATGGAATCTTGATGGTCTAACTGATAGACAATTAACCATTCTCGTACACAGAATGCTCATGTATTCGACTATCTGTAAAAGTGTTAAAAATACAGATAGAACTATTTGCAAAATGATTATTGCAGGTTTTACTGGCCAACTTCGTGGCTGGTGGGATAATCATTTATCTGTAGAGGAAAAGGCGTTCGTTATAAATGCTACGGCAACCGACGAAGGTGTTGATAACATAGGTATGGCTCTAGTAGTGGGTAGAGAAGATGCAGTTTATACTCTTATCCTTACAATTTTAGAGCATTTCAACGGTAGATTTACCTCAAACCATCAGACCGTCCGAACTTTACTTAATGGACTTAGATGTAAGACCCTTAGTGAGTTTAGATGGTATAAAGATACTTTTATGAGTAGAGTTATGGAACTACCCGAGAATAGATATGAGCACTGGAAAGCCAAGTTTATAGACGGCCTCCCTTCCTTATTTGCTGAAAGAGTAAGGAATGTGTTAAAGGGTAGTTGCGGAGAGATTCTGTATAATAATTATACCTATGGTAAGCTTATAGGTGTTTGTACAGAAGAAGGTCTTAAATTATGTAATGAGCTAAGACTTTCTAGACAGCTTAAGATAGATAAGCTTAAAGAAAGGTCCCAAGTAGGTGACTTTTGTACCCAGTTTGGTTTACCCGGAACTTCCACTCAAAATAGGAAGAAGAAAACCAAATATCATAGGTACCCTAACCCGGATAGCCCGTATAAGAAAAAGAGGTCTAGATATAGGCCTAAGGAAGAACGTGATACTAGAAAAGCGAACAGGAAATCTACTCGATTTGCGAAGAATAGATCCAAACGTGATCTCGCTGATATTAAGTGTTATAAGTGTGGAAAGTTTGGTCATATTTCTCCAAACTGCAAGCTTCAAAAGCTAAAAACCTTAGAACTCGATGATGAGTTACACGATAAGGTTTATGGCTTGTTATACACTTCGGGATCAGAATCTGACTATTACTCAGAGACTGAATCTGAAGCTGAAGTTGAGTTAATTGATTTTTCTGATAATAATAAAAATGTTGATACTGCTTGCACTGCTTGCAAAGGTGATATTTGTGCTTGTGATAGTGACGAATTTTATAAATTGAAATCACAATTTGATGATCTTAATATAAAAACTATTACATCTGACAATGTAATAGAACTTTTAAAAGAAGTTACTGATGAAAAACTTCGTGAAAAAATTATTACTTTAGCTGCAAGTTCAAGTTCTAGTAGTTCAAAAACTGTTGAAAAATACAAAAACGAATTTGAACACTTTGCACCATATTCTTTATCTGAAATAAATAGAAGACTTCAAAAGTCCAGTACTCCTAGTCGAGATACTTCTTTTGATGATTTAAAAGAAGAAATCGAAAATTTGAAAAGAGATATTAAGTCTCTTAAGCAAAATCAAATGATTTGCGATCACCGGATTACTCAAATTGAGAAAAATAATTCTCTACCTGAATCTTCGACTAAAGGATTTTCTGATTTTTCTAATGATAAAGGAAAAGAAATTTCTGATGAAAAATCTGATTTATTTTTAGGTATGATGCAAATTGTTACTGCACACAAATGGTATATTAAATGTACTATTTTAATTGATAATAATTTTTCTATAACTGATATAGCTATGATTGATAGTGGTGCAGATGTAAGCTGCATTCAGGAAGGATTGATTCCTACTAGATATTTTCAAAAGACTACTCATTTGGTGAAATCCGCTTCTGGTCATGCTTTAGATATAGAGTACAAATTGCCTAATACTCATATTTGCCAGAATAAAGTCTGTATTCCACATTTCTTCTTTTTGGTAAAAAACCAGTTATACCCTCCAATCATACTTGGAACACCTTTTATTAATGCTATTTATCCGTTTAATAATATAGATAAACATGGTTTTTCTGCTACTTATCAAGATAAAAGGATAAGCTATTCCTTTGTTACAGATCCCGTAACTAGAGATATTAATGCCTTGATTAATATGAAACAAAGGCATGTTGATTCACTACAATTAGAAATTCTTAGTATGAATATATTTGATACTATACAATCTGCAAAAGTTCAGCAGAAGATTAAATTAATTGCTGAAAAAATGGCCGTTGATGTTTGCGCCGATCACCCTAGTGCCTTTTGGAACAGGAAAAGGCATATTGTAACTCTTCCATACGAAGAAACCTTCTCTGAGGATGATATTCCTACTAAATCTCGACCTTGCCAGATGAATGCTGAGCTAGTTGAATTCTGCAAAAACGAGATTGATAGTTTGTTACAAAAGGGTTTGATAAAACCCTCAAAATCTCCTTGGTCATGTTCTGCCTTTTATGTTAATAATGCGGCAGAGAAGGAACGAGGTATTCCTCGCTTAGTCATAAATTATAAACCATTAAATAAACATCTGAAATGGATTAGGTATCCTATCCCTAATAAAAGGGACTTGCTATCCAGATTATATGACGCCAATATATTTTCAAAATTTGATTTAAAATCTGGTTATTGGCAAATTCAAATATTTAAAGAGCATACTTATAGGACTGCTTTTAATGTTCCATTTGGGCAATATGAATGGAATGTTATGCCATTTGGTTTGAAAAATGCCCCTTCTGAATTTCAAAAAATTATGAATGATATTTTTAACCCATATTTGGATTTTATCATCGTTTATATTGACGACATATTGGTATTTTCTAAAACTCTGGAGATGCATATTAAGCATCTTGATATTTTCAAGAAAATTGTTATACAAAACGGTTTAGTAATCTCTAAGCCCAAGATGAGTCTATTCCAAACAAGTGTTCGTTTTCTAGGTCATAATATTTGCCAGGGAAAAATTACCCCAATACAAAGATCTATTGATTTTGCCTCAAAATTTCCTGATGTTATCACTGACAGGACTCAATTACAAAGATTTTTGGGAAGCTTAAATTATATTTCCCCTTTTTATAAAAGTTTGTCACGAGATCTAGCCCCTCTATACGATCGGCTAAAGAAAGATCATAAACACCCTTGGACTAACCAACATACTGAGTTAGTCAAAAGTATTAAAGGGCGTGTTAAATCTTTACCATGTTTAACCCTTGCCAATCCTACTTGGCAAAAGATTATCGAGACAGATGCGTCTAATGTTGGATATGGAGGGATTTTGAAACAAGTAAATCCCAATAATAAGAGTGAATACTTAATAAGATTTCACTCTGGTAAATGGACCGAAGCTCAAAAGAAATACGCTACTGTGGCGCATGAAATGTTAACAATTGTTAAGTGTGTATTAAAATTTCAAGACGACTTATACAACCAAAAGTTTTTGATAAAAACTGATGCTCAATCGGTTAAATACATGTTTGACAAAGATTTTAAGCACGATGCTTCAAAATTAATATTTGCTAGATGGCAGGCTCAGCTAGCACCTTTCGATTTTGAAATACAATACAAAAAAGGAATTGATAATTCCCTTCCGGATTTTCTATCCCGGGAATATTTAGAATAGATTATGAATTATTATACCATGTTTTTGGATGATAAGGTACTGATCACTATTCTTAAAGTGATTAAATTAAATAGAGACTTACAAGAAGTTATACTTGATATTATTATGGCTGACATTATTCAAACAAGGGAAGAAGAACACTATAATTTTCAAGAAGTTATTGATATTCTTCAGTTAATTGAAAATGTGTGTCCCTTCGGTCAAGATGATATCAGCACTAGAATTATGCTATCCTTTTTAATTAATAATGATTTGCAATCACTTTTTAATTAATAATGATTTGCAATTTCCGCAGAATGGACCCTTCATGGGTCACCCGGGGCAGAGGTAGGGGAAGATCTTCCCCTAGTAGGACTTATTCTCAGGGATCGTCATACGGATCCTCATCAACCTCTCCAGTAATACAAAGAGGAAAAAAGAGTTTGATAAACTCAAAGGTGCCGCATACAGGAGAATCCTCAGGACATTCTATACATCTGGAAGATATTCCAGAAGACAGTCCGTTATACGGACATCTGCAGGCTTATTTAGCATCCAAAAAGCAAAGTGATACTTTTGCTTCAATTGCTAAAGAGGAAGACAATGACGATATCAAGTCATATGAAAAGTTACCAAAAAGAGAAATGATATTTCTCCTTGAAAACTCTGAGATTCAGAGAAAAGAAGAACCGTGGAAAATATTTCAGAGATATCTGATTAATGGATTATACTATCCGGGTGAATCATATAAAACCCGCACCTATTATGAAACTATCCTGATCAGTACAGGTAGTGCAGAATTCCAGCACTTTTCAGGTTATAACACAAATGAAAATGTTTATAACTTTTCAAAAGTCATTATCAAACAGATTATATCTGTTGAAGAATGGGGTATTTCCACAATGAAAGAAAGGCAGATAAGCCTTAATAAATCACCAATGAATTTCACTTATTGGGATTATATTCAAGCATTTGATAGAGTGCTTTATTATAACAATGAAAGACATAAGCATACTTGGTTTATCAAGGTATGCGCCAAGGTATTTACAGGACCTATCCCTAACTGGTTTTTAAACTGGTGGTCATACCACGGTCCTACTACAAAAATTTTGCCTGAACCATTCCTAAAATTATACAAAGAATGGACAAAAGCCTCTCCGTTCTTAACAGATTTATATCACGCAGATCATATCTGCTATCTAGAAAAAATTGATCAGATTTACTTCTTTATTGAATTTTCTATCCCCTGGATCCATAAATGGACCCCGGAAATGGGTTATACGGAAGAACAAATCCCTTGTTTATATAGGGTATTCTACAACAATTTTTGGGACAAATTGATGAAAACTGATCCCAAAACAAAGACGTTATACGGCCAAGAATTATTAGATTCTATAAAAACACAAATTCATTTATATGTGACAGCCCCTCAAAAAAGGATAGTAGAAGAAAGCACTGTTAAACATATTGCTCGGAGAATATCAATCCAAGATGGAGATAAAATGGATTTGATAAATCAATACTTAGAAGGATTGAAAAGAAATCTGCTCCAATCACTAGATCAGTGTGAAAAATCAGACACTTCAATGAGAAGTGAGACGAGTGGTGATGACCTCGTAGAAGATACTCAACCTATACAGCCAGAAATGATATTATCTGACAGAGAAATTGACAAGGTGGAAGAATTCCTCCAACAGATGCAAAATATGGACAAAAAGAAGACTTGACAGCTTATCAGCCGCCAGGACCCACTTAAACAGTAGATACACTGTTCATCAACAGTAGAAACACTGTTTATCTACAGTAAAAACACTGTGTAGGGACCCAGATGTGGGACCCATTTTACTATTCAAGATTTTTTTTTGTTATATAAGGATGCTTCTTCATTTGAAGAAGGAAGAGCCGGAACCCCCCCTCTCTCTCTACTTTCTCTCTCCTCTCTCTCTCTCTCAACCAACCCCCTTTGTAAACACTTAGTTCATAGCTTAGTTTGTAAATCGAGTACAAGAATTAATAAAAGTTTTGCAGTTCATCTTCAGGGCCTTGCTTCTCGGCCTACAAGGTACATATTTATTCTTCTTTTAAGTATTTTTAGTATCTCTCCCTAGCCGTGACTATGTCCGGCTAAACAGATTCATATCTATGTTGAAGAACTAATTTCTCTTGCATATTAACCATGAAGAATCCAGACTCTTTCAAAATATAAAGAAATTTTAATATAGTTTCTTGATTTGGTTCCAAGATGGTGGTACAGTCGGTTCTGGTACTACTCTTATTGGCTTTGCCTTAGTGGCTACGTCTAGCCAGCTGTGACATTAAAGCCCGCTGAAGTTGTCAAAAGGGCTATCTCTTTCACAGTTAGAACTGCTAGACACATGGGCTCAGTAAGAGTATGTATCGGGCTTAGACAGGCCCCTTGCTTGGGTAAAAGGATATAGATCCTTCCATACAGTCATTAAACTATAATAGAATTTCCGTATATTTCGAATCCTTATTGGTCGTGCGGACTACCGCCAACCTTTAAAGTGTACTAAAGCAGCTAGATCTGGATGGCCGTGCGGACTACCGCCCGCCTACCTAGATCCTGGTGATAAATGGTATCAGAGCCTAGGAATTTTCATGGTAATTGTGTAATAGATATGAAAGATTCAACATAGATATGAAGCTTTTGGAATGGATCTGGGAGAAACAAGTACTAAAAGTACTAGACTTGAAGAGGTAGATATACCTCAAAACCTTGATTTGTTAAATAAATGGACAATTCCTAAAGTTTCTATAAAAACCATTTATGATTATGGTTGGTTTGATAAACTTTCTTCTAAACAATTGATAAAAACGACTGAACAGTCTTTAGCATTAAATTCATCTGAACAGACTATTCGTTTGTTAAACAAGCATGATATAGATTTATATAAACATCATTACCATTATGTGCATATTGGTATGGTTCAAATTGCTTTTAAACCTTTAACCCTTAAAGGGTTACCAGAGACCTTCTTAGCAGCTCTTAGAGATGCTAGAAATCTGAATTTCAGACAGTCTCTAATGGGTTCGATAGAATCTACAGTGGCCTATGGTCCAGTATATTTTAATACTCAACCCAATTTGCAACTATCTCTTTCTGATGTTAATATTCTTGATGCTTTAACTTTAAATGTGAAAACGCATGGTTATAATTATGCGCCTGGTTCTGAACTTATATGTCTGTCCTATAGGATTTATTTCAAATTATTATCTACTTTAAATCCGAAATGTAAGTTATACGATACTTCGGATCAGACCATATTGGTCGAAACCAATTTTGCAAAGTCCAAGGTCACCACTAGGAGACCTATCAGATGGGAGGAAATTAATTTTCCGACTACATGGACTTTAAATTCTGTTATATCCCCAAGTCAGATTACTAACGACTTGTCAAATACTGAATTTTCGCATGTCACTCAAAATCCGGATGGTAGGATTTGTATTCAATTTGATGATAAGTCTACTATTTATAATAGACATTCTTTTTCTAATCACAGACTTCTACCTGCTATGCAACATATTTCCCCTGTTGAACCAGTTTACGGTCCAGCTCGCAATCGTGCGGCTTCTTTACACACTATTGCTAGTGATTATCCCGATACCAAAGATAAGAGGGTTGAAAGGGTTAAGATTAACCCTCAAACAAATATTGTTCAAGATAATGACAATATTTCAGATAAGGATATTCCTTCTCTATCTGAGATGGATTTCGACCCCAATAATATTTAATGATTCCACACCAAATTGATTTTAGCCCAGGTTCTCGGGCCCGTATTTATATTCAAAAAGAATTTTTTAGTGAAAAATGGAACCAGTTTAAAACATGGTTTTTTGATACTTATAGTAAAGAGGATTTGAGTAATATATCTCAAGAATTTTATGAAACTTGTGCCTTACATAATCAAATTATGTATTTTGTTCCTTGGTTTATAACAACTTATTTACCTCTTTATATAAAGGTATTAGAAAGATCTTATAAAGACGGGAGTGGTAATATTACTAAAGCAATTTATCCGCCTCAGGCTCCCTTTATTTTACCTAATAATACTGGTATTACTTTCACTGCCTTTCAAAAATTTATTGATGATAATGTGGCAGCTATTAGTATTGCAGAAATTAATAAATTGATTTCTCAAAACAATTATTTGGGTTTATATGTTAAAATTTTAGGAGAACATATTGGTTCTCTTGATAAAAAACTTGATGATTTGACTATTTTAATAAAAAAAATGGGTACTAAGAAAGGACCAACTGATATTGCCTCCACTTCAGGAAGTAAAACAGTTGATCAAAACATTCTTACCCATATTCAAAGACCTCCTGAGATTCAGGATTTTAAATTTAAATCTCTTGATGACTTAGCTCAGCTTTTAGATAAAAAGCTTTCTGGTTTAAATATTAGACCTATTGATTTATCAAAAAATTTTGCTGATAAAATGGAGACCGTTTCTGATTATAAAACTGAGACTTGGTCAGAGTTTAATAAACTCAAAGGGATTGTTAAACAAAATCATAGGTATGCTGATAAACCGAGAATGCAGACCTATTATTATCCTCGTCCTACTCCTCAAGATGTGTTGATTGAGGAACGAGATTGGAATCAGACTAATACGTCTTATAACGGTTCCGAAATTTATGAATGGAATCTTGATGGTCTAACTGATAGACAATTAACCATTCTCGTACACAGAATGCTCATGTATTCGACTATCTGTAAAAGTGTTAAAAATACAGATAGAACTATTTGCAAAATGATTATTGCAGGTTTTACTGGCCAACTTCGTGGCTGGTGGGATAATCATTTATCTGTAGAGGAAAAGGCGTTCGTTATAAATGCTACGGCAACCGACGAAGGTGTTGATAACATAGGTATGGCTCTAGTAGTGGGTAGAGAAGATGCAGTTTATACTCTTATCCTTACAATTTTAGAGCATTTCAACGGTAGATTTACCTCAAACCATCAGACCGTCCGAACTTTACTTAATGGACTTAGATGTAAGACCCTTAGTGAGTTTAGATGGTATAAAGATACTTTTATGAGTAGAGTTATGGAACTACCCGAGAATAGATATGAGCACTGGAAAGCCAAGTTTATAGACGGCCTCCCTTCCTTATTTGCTGAAAGAGTAAGGAATGTGTTAAAGGGTAGTTGCGGAGAGATTCTGTATAATAATTATACCTATGGTAAGCTTATAGGTGTTTGTACAGAAGAAGGTCTTAAATTATGTAATGAGCTAAGACTTTCTAGACAGCTTAAGATAGATAAGCTTAAAGAAAGGTCCCAAGTAGGTGACTTTTGTACCCAGTTTGGTTTACCCGGAACTTCCACTCAAAATAGGAAGAAGAAAACCAAATATCATAGGTACCCTAACCCGGATAGCCCGTATAAGAAAAAGAGGTCTAGATATAGGCCTAAGGAAGAACGTGATACTAGAAAAGCGAACAGGAAATCTACTCGATTTGCGAAGAATAGATCCAAACGTGATCTCGCTGATATTAAGTGTTATAAGTGTGGAAAGTTTGGTCATATTTCTCCAAACTGCAAGCTTCAAAAGCTAAAAACCTTAGAACTCGATGATGAGTTACACGATAAGGTTTATGGCTTGTTATACACTTCGGGATCAGAATCTGACTATTACTCAGAGACTGAATCTGAAGCTGAAGTTGAGTTAATTGATTTTTCTGATAATAATAAAAATGTTGATACTGCTTGCACTGCTTGCAAAGGTGATATTTGTGCTTGTGATAGTGACGAATTTTATAAATTGAAATCACAATTTGATGATCTTAATATAAAAACTATTACATCTGACAATGTAATAGAACTTTTAAAAGAAGTTACTGATGAAAAACTTCGTGAAAAAATTATTACTTTAGCTGCAAGTTCAAGTTCTAGTAGTTCAAAAACTGTTGAAAAATACAAAAACGAATTTGAACACTTTGCACCATATTCTTTATCTGAAATAAATAGAAGACTTCAAAAGTCCAGTACTCCTAGTCGAGATACTTCTTTTGATGATTTAAAAGAAGAAATCGAAAATTTGAAAAGAGATATTAAGTCTCTTAAGCAAAATCAAATGATTTGCGATCACCGGATTACTCAAATTGAGAAAAATAATTCTCTACCTGAATCTTCGACTAAAGGATTTTCTGATTTTTCTAATGATAAAGGAAAAGAAATTTCTGATGAAAAATCTGATTTATTTTTAGGTATGATGCAAATTGTTACTGCACACAAATGGTATATTAAATGTACTATTTTAATTGATAATAATTTTTCTATAACTGATATAGCTATGATTGATAGTGGTGCAGATGTAAGCTGCATTCAGGAAGGATTGATTCCTACTAGATATTTTCAAAAGACTACTCATTTGGTGAAATCCGCTTCTGGTCATGCTTTAGATATAGAGTACAAATTGCCTAATACTCATATTTGCCAGAATAAAGTCTGTATTCCACATTTCTTCTTTTTGGTAAAAAACCAGTTATACCCTCCAATCATACTTGGAACACCTTTTATTAATGCTATTTATCCGTTTAATAATATAGATAAACATGGTTTTTCTGCTACTTATCAAGATAAAAGGATAAGCTATTCCTTTGTTACAGATCCCGTAACTAGAGATATTAATGCCTTGATTAATATGAAACAAAGGCATGTTGATTCACTACAATTAGAAATTCTTAGTATGAATATATTTGATACTATACAATCTGCAAAAGTTCAGCAGAAGATTAAATTAATTGCTGAAAAAATGGCCGTTGATGTTTGCGCCGATCACCCTAGTGCCTTTTGGAACAGGAAAAGGCATATTGTAACTCTTCCATACGAAGAAACCTTCTCTGAGGATGATATTCCTACTAAATCTCGACCTTGCCAGATGAATGCTGAGCTAGTTGAATTCTGCAAAAACGAGATTGATAGTTTGTTACAAAAGGGTTTGATAAAACCCTCAAAATCTCCTTGGTCATGTTCTGCCTTTTATGTTAATAATGCGGCAGAGAAGGAACGAGGTATTCCTCGCTTAGTCATAAATTATAAACCATTAAATAAACATCTGAAATGGATTAGGTATCCTATCCCTAATAAAAGGGACTTGCTATCCAGATTATATGACGCCAATATATTTTCAAAATTTGATTTAAAATCTGGTTATTGGCAAATTCAAATATTTAAAGAGCATACTTATAGGACTGCTTTTAATGTTCCATTTGGGCAATATGAATGGAATGTTATGCCATTTGGTTTGAAAAATGCCCCTTCTGAATTTCAAAAAATTATGAATGATATTTTTAACCCATATTTGGATTTTATCATCGTTTATATTGACGACATATTGGTATTTTCTAAAACTCTGGAGATGCATATTAAGCATCTTGATATTTTCAAGAAAATTGTTATACAAAACGGTTTAGTAATCTCTAAGCCCAAGATGAGTCTATTCCAAACAAGTGTTCGTTTTCTAGGTCATAATATTTGCCAGGGAAAAATTACCCCAATACAAAGATCTATTGATTTTGCCTCAAAATTTCCTGATGTTATCACTGACAGGACTCAATTACAAAGATTTTTGGGAAGCTTAAATTATATTTCCCCTTTTTATAAAAGTTTGTCACGAGATCTAGCCCCTCTATACGATCGGCTAAAGAAAGATCATAAACACCCTTGGACTAACCAACATACTGAGTTAGTCAAAAGTATTAAAGGGCGTGTTAAATCTTTACCATGTTTAACCCTTGCCAATCCTACTTGGCAAAAGATTATCGAGACAGATGCGTCTAATGTTGGATATGGAGGGATTTTGAAACAAGTAAATCCCAATAATAAGAGTGAATACTTAATAAGATTTCACTCTGGTAAATGGACCGAAGCTCAAAAGAAATACGCTACTGTGGCGCATGAAATGTTAACAATTGTTAAGTGTGTATTAAAATTTCAAGACGACTTATACAACCAAAAGTTTTTGATAAAAACTGATGCTCAATCGGTTAAATACATGTTTGACAAAGATTTTAAGCACGATGCTTCAAAATTAATATTTGCTAGATGGCAGGCTCAGCTAGCACCTTTCGATTTTGAAATACAATACAAAAAAGGAATTGATAATTCCCTTCCGGATTTTCTATCCCGGGAATATTTAGAATAGATTATGAATTATTATACCATGTTTTTGGATGATAAGGTACTGATCACTATTCTTAAAGTGATTAAATTAAATAGAGACTTACAAGAAGTTATACTTGATATTATTATGGCTGACATTATTCAAACAAGGGAAGAAGAACACTATAATTTTCAAGAAGTTATTGATATTCTTCAGTTAATTGAAAATGTGTGTCCCTTCGGTCAAGATGATATCAGCACTAGAATTATGCTATCCTTTTTAATTAATAATGATTTGCAATCACTTTTTAATTAATAATGATTTGCAATTTCCGCAGAATGGACCCTTCATGGGTCACCCGGGGCAGAGGTAGGGGAAGATCTTCCCCTAGTAGGACTTATTCTCAGGGATCGTCATACGGATCCTCATCAACCTCTCCAGTAATACAAAGAGGAAAAAAGAGTTTGATAAACTCAAAGGTGCCGCATACAGGAGAATCCTCAGGACATTCTATACATCTGGAAGATATTCCAGAAGACAGTCCGTTATACGGACATCTGCAGGCTTATTTAGCATCCAAAAAGCAAAGTGATACTTTTGCTTCAATTGCTAAAGAGGAAGACAATGACGATATCAAGTCATATGAAAAGTTACCAAAAAGAGAAATGATATTTCTCCTTGAAAACTCTGAGATTCAGAGAAAAGAAGAACCGTGGAAAATATTTCAGAGATATCTGATTAATGGATTATACTATCCGGGTGAATCATATAAAACCCGCACCTATTATGAAACTATCCTGATCAGTACAGGTAGTGCAGAATTCCAGCACTTTTCAGGTTATAACACAAATGAAAATGTTTATAACTTTTCAAAAGTCATTATCAAACAGATTATATCTGTTGAAGAATGGGGTATTTCCACAATGAAAGAAAGGCAGATAAGCCTTAATAAATCACCAATGAATTTCACTTATTGGGATTATATTCAAGCATTTGATAGAGTGCTTTATTATAACAATGAAAGACATAAGCATACTTGGTTTATCAAGGTATGCGCCAAGGTATTTACAGGACCTATCCCTAACTGGTTTTTAAACTGGTGGTCATACCACGGTCCTACTACAAAAATTTTGCCTGAACCATTCCTAAAATTATACAAAGAATGGACAAAAGCCTCTCCGTTCTTAACAGATTTATATCACGCAGATCATATCTGCTATCTAGAAAAAATTGATCAGATTTACTTCTTTATTGAATTTTCTATCCCCTGGATCCATAAATGGACCCCGGAAATGGGTTATACGGAAGAACAAATCCCTTGTTTATATAGGGTATTCTACAACAATTTTTGGGACAAATTGATGAAAACTGATCCCAAAACAAAGACGTTATACGGCCAAGAATTATTAGATTCTATAAAAACACAAATTCATTTATATGTGACAGCCCCTCAAAAAAGGATAGTAGAAGAAAGCACTGTTAAACATATTGCTCGGAGAATATCAATCCAAGATGGAGATAAAATGGATTTGATAAATCAATACTTAGAAGGATTGAAAAGAAATCTGCTCCAATCACTAGATCAGTGTGAAAAATCAGACACTTCAATGAGAAGTGAGACGAGTGGTGATGACCTCGTAGAAGATACTCAACCTATACAGCCAGAAATGATATTATCTGACAGAGAAATTGACAAGGTGGAAGAATTCCTCCAACAGATGCAAAATATGGACAAAAAGAAGACTTGACAGCTTATCAGCCGCCAGGACCCACTTAAACAGTAGATACACTGTTCATCAACAGTAGAAACACTGTTTATCTACAGTAAAAACACTGTGTAGGGACCCAGATGTGGGACCCATTTTACTATTCAAGATTTTTTTTTGTTATTTAAGAATGCTTCTTCATTTGAAGAAGGAGAAGGCCGGAACCCCCTCTCTCTCTACTTTCTCTCTCCTCTCTCTCTCTCTCAACCAACCCCCTTTGTAAACACTTAGTTCATAGCTTAGTTTGTAAATCGAGTACAAGAATTAATAAAAGTTTTGCAGTTCATCTTCAGGGCCTTGCTTCTCGGCCTACAAGGTACATATTTATTCTTCTTTTAAGTATTTTTAGTATCTCTCCCTAGCCGTGACTATGTCCGGCTAAACAGATTCATATCTATGTTGAAGAACTAATTTCTCTTGCATATTAACCATGAAGAATCCAGACTCTTTCAAAATATAAAGAAATTTTAATATAGTTTCTTGATTTGGTTCCAAGATGGTGGTACAGTCGGTTCTGGTACTACTCTTATTGGCTTTGCCTTAGTGGCTACGTCTAGCCAGCTGTGACATTAAAGCCCGCTGAAGTTGTCAAAAGGGCTATCTCTTTCACAGTTAGAACTGCTAGACACATGGGCTCAGTAAGAGTATGTATCGGGCTTAGACAGGCCCCTTGCTTGGGTAAAAGGATATAGATCCTTCCATACAGTCATTAAACTATAATAGAATTTCCGTATATTTCGAATCCTTATTGGTCGTGCGGACTACCGCCAACCTTTAAAGTGTACTAAAGCAGCTAGATCTGGATGGCCGTGCGGACTACCGCCCGCCTACCTAGATCCTGGTGATAAATGGTATCAGAGCCTAGGAATTTTCATGGTAATTGTGTAATAGATATGAAAGATTCAACATAGATATGAAGCTTTTGGAATGGATCTGGGAGAAACAAGTACTAAAAGTACTAGACTTGAAGAGGTAGATATACCTCAAAACCTTGATTTGTTAAATAAATGGACAATTCCTAAAGTTTCTATAAAAACCATTTATGATTATGGTTGGTTTGATAAACTTTCTTCTAAACAATTGATAAAAACGACTGAACAGTCTTTAGCATTAAATTCATCTGAACAGACTATTCGTTTGTTAAACAAGCATGATATAGATTTATATAAACATCATTACCATTATGTGCATATTGGTATGGTTCAAATTGCTTTTAAACCTTTAACCCTTAAAGGGTTACCAGAGACCTTCTTAGCAGCTCTTAGAGATGCTAGAAATCTGAATTTCAGACAGTCTCTAATGGGTTCGATAGAATCTACAGTGGCCTATGGTCCAGTATATTTTAATACTCAACCCAATTTGCAACTATCTCTTTCTGATGTTAATATTCTTGATGCTTTAACTTTAAATGTGAAAACGCATGGTTATAATTATGCGCCTGGTTCTGAACTTATATGTCTGTCCTATAGGATTTATTTCAAATTATTATCTACTTTAAATCCGAAATGTAAGTTATACGATACTTCGGATCAGACCATATTGGTCGAAACCAATTTTGCAAAGTCCAAGGTCACCACTAGGAGACCTATCAGATGGGAGGAAATTAATTTTCCGACTACATGGACTTTAAATTCTGTTATATCCCCAAGTCAGATTACTAACGACTTGTCAAATACTGAATTTTCGCATGTCACTCAAAATCCGGATGGTAGGATTTGTATTCAATTTGATGATAAGTCTACTATTTATAATAGACATTCTTTTTCTAATCACAGACTTCTACCTGCTATGCAACATATTTCCCCTGTTGAACCAGTTTACGGTCCAGCTCGCAATCGTGCGGCTTCTTTACACACTATTGCTAGTGATTATCCCGATACCAAAGATAAGAGGGTTGAAAGGGTTAAGATTAACCCTCAAACAAATATTGTTCAAGATAATGACAATATTTCAGATAAGGATATTCCTTCTCTATCTGAGATGGATTTCGACCCCAATAATATTTAATGATTCCACACCAAATTGATTTTAGCCCAGGTTCTCGGGCCCGTATTTATATTCAAAAAGAATTTTTTAGTGAAAAATGGAACCAGTTTAAAACATGGTTTTTTGATACTTATAGTAAAGAGGATTTGAGTAATATATCTCAAGAATTTTATGAAACTTGTGCCTTACATAATCAAATTATGTATTTTGTTCCTTGGTTTATAACAACTTATTTACCTCTTTATATAAAGGTATTAGAAAGATCTTATAAAGACGGGAGTGGTAATATTACTAAAGCAATTTATCCGCCTCAGGCTCCCTTTATTTTACCTAATAATACTGGTATTACTTTCACTGCCTTTCAAAAATTTATTGATGATAATGTGGCAGCTATTAGTATTGCAGAAATTAATAAATTGATTTCTCAAAACAATTATTTGGGTTTATATGTTAAAATTTTAGGAGAACATATTGGTTCTCTTGATAAAAAACTTGATGATTTGACTATTTTAATAAAAAAAATGGGTACTAAGAAAGGACCAACTGATATTGCCTCCACTTCAGGAAGTAAAACAGTTGATCAAAACATTCTTACCCATATTCAAAGACCTCCTGAGATTCAGGATTTTAAATTTAAATCTCTTGATGACTTAGCTCAGCTTTTAGATAAAAAGCTTTCTGGTTTAAATATTAGACCTATTGATTTATCAAAAAATTTTGCTGATAAAATGGAGACCGTTTCTGATTATAAAACTGAGACTTGGTCAGAGTTTAATAAACTCAAAGGGATTGTTAAACAAAATCATAGGTATGCTGATAAACCGAGAATGCAGACCTATTATTATCCTCGTCCTACTCCTCAAGATGTGTTGATTGAGGAACGAGATTGGAATCAGACTAATACGTCTTATAACGGTTCCGAAATTTATGAATGGAATCTTGATGGTCTAACTGATAGACAATTAACCATTCTCGTACACAGAATGCTCATGTATTCGACTATCTGTAAAAGTGTTAAAAATACAGATAGAACTATTTGCAAAATGATTATTGCAGGTTTTACTGGCCAACTTCGTGGCTGGTGGGATAATCATTTATCTGTAGAGGAAAAGGCGTTCGTTATAAATGCTACGGCAACCGACGAAGGTGTTGATAACATAGGTATGGCTCTAGTAGTGGGTAGAGAAGATGCAGTTTATACTCTTATCCTTACAATTTTAGAGCATTTCAACGGTAGATTTACCTCAAACCATCAGACCGTCCGAACTTTACTTAATGGACTTAGATGTAAGACCCTTAGTGAGTTTAGATGGTATAAAGATACTTTTATGAGTAGAGTTATGGAACTACCCGAGAATAGATATGAGCACTGGAAAGCCAAGTTTATAGACGGCCTCCCTTCCTTATTTGCTGAAAGAGTAAGGAATGTGTTAAAGGGTAGTTGCGGAGAGATTCTGTATAATAATTATACCTATGGTAAGCTTATAGGTGTTTGTACAGAAGAAGGTCTTAAATTATGTAATGAGCTAAGACTTTCTAGACAGCTTAAGATAGATAAGCTTAAAGAAAGGTCCCAAGTAGGTGACTTTTGTACCCAGTTTGGTTTACCCGGAACTTCCACTCAAAATAGGAAGAAGAAAACCAAATATCATAGGTACCCTAACCCGGATAGCCCGTATAAGAAAAAGAGGTCTAGATATAGGCCTAAGGAAGAACGTGATACTAGAAAAGCGAACAGGAAATCTACTCGATTTGCGAAGAATAGATCCAAACGTGATCTCGCTGATATTAAGTGTTATAAGTGTGGAAAGTTTGGTCATATTTCTCCAAACTGCAAGCTTCAAAAGCTAAAAACCTTAGAACTCGATGATGAGTTACACGATAAGGTTTATGGCTTGTTATACACTTCGGGATCAGAATCTGACTATTACTCAGAGACTGAATCTGAAGCTGAAGTTGAGTTAATTGATTTTTCTGATAATAATAAAAATGTTGATACTGCTTGCACTGCTTGCAAAGGTGATATTTGTGCTTGTGATAGTGACGAATTTTATAAATTGAAATCACAATTTGATGATCTTAATATAAAAACTATTACATCTGACAATGTAATAGAACTTTTAAAAGAAGTTACTGATGAAAAACTTCGTGAAAAAATTATTACTTTAGCTGCAAGTTCAAGTTCTAGTAGTTCAAAAACTGTTGAAAAATACAAAAACGAATTTGAACACTTTGCACCATATTCTTTATCTGAAATAAATAGAAGACTTCAAAAGTCCAGTACTCCTAGTCGAGATACTTCTTTTGATGATTTAAAAGAAGAAATCGAAAATTTGAAAAGAGATATTAAGTCTCTTAAGCAAAATCAAATGATTTGCGATCACCGGATTACTCAAATTGAGAAAAATAATTCTCTACCTGAATCTTCGACTAAAGGATTTTCTGATTTTTCTAATGATAAAGGAAAAGAAATTTCTGATGAAAAATCTGATTTATTTTTAGGTATGATGCAAATTGTTACTGCACACAAATGGTATATTAAATGTACTATTTTAATTGATAATAATTTTTCTATAACTGATATAGCTATGATTGATAGTGGTGCAGATGTAAGCTGCATTCAGGAAGGATTGATTCCTACTAGATATTTTCAAAAGACTACTCATTTGGTGAAATCCGCTTCTGGTCATGCTTTAGATATAGAGTACAAATTGCCTAATACTCATATTTGCCAGAATAAAGTCTGTATTCCACATTTCTTCTTTTTGGTAAAAAACCAGTTATACCCTCCAATCATACTTGGAACACCTTTTATTAATGCTATTTATCCGTTTAATAATATAGATAAACATGGTTTTTCTGCTACTTATCAAGATAAAAGGATAAGCTATTCCTTTGTTACAGATCCCGTAACTAGAGATATTAATGCCTTGATTAATATGAAACAAAGGCATGTTGATTCACTACAATTAGAAATTCTTAGTATGAATATATTTGATACTATACAATCTGCAAAAGTTCAGCAGAAGATTAAATTAATTGCTGAAAAAATGGCCGTTGATGTTTGCGCCGATCACCCTAGTGCCTTTTGGAACAGGAAAAGGCATATTGTAACTCTTCCATACGAAGAAACCTTCTCTGAGGATGATATTCCTACTAAATCTCGACCTTGCCAGATGAATGCTGAGCTAGTTGAATTCTGCAAAAACGAGATTGATAGTTTGTTACAAAAGGGTTTGATAAAACCCTCAAAATCTCCTTGGTCATGTTCTGCCTTTTATGTTAATAATGCGGCAGAGAAGGAACGAGGTATTCCTCGCTTAGTCATAAATTATAAACCATTAAATAAACATCTGAAATGGATTAGGTATCCTATCCCTAATAAAAGGGACTTGCTATCCAGATTATATGACGCCAATATATTTTCAAAATTTGATTTAAAATCTGGTTATTGGCAAATTCAAATATTTAAAGAGCATACTTATAGGACTGCTTTTAATGTTCCATTTGGGCAATATGAATGGAATGTTATGCCATTTGGTTTGAAAAATGCCCCTTCTGAATTTCAAAAAATTATGAATGATATTTTTAACCCATATTTGGATTTTATCATCGTTTATATTGACGACATATTGGTATTTTCTAAAACTCTGGAGATGCATATTAAGCATCTTGATATTTTCAAGAAAATTGTTATACAAAACGGTTTAGTAATCTCTAAGCCCAAGATGAGTCTATTCCAAACAAGTGTTCGTTTTCTAGGTCATAATATTTGCCAGGGAAAAATTACCCCAATACAAAGATCTATTGATTTTGCCTCAAAATTTCCTGATGTTATCACTGACAGGACTCAATTACAAAGATTTTTGGGAAGCTTAAATTATATTTCCCCTTTTTATAAAAGTTTGTCACGAGATCTAGCCCCTCTATACGATCGGCTAAAGAAAGATCATAAACACCCTTGGACTAACCAACATACTGAGTTAGTCAAAAGTATTAAAGGGCGTGTTAAATCTTTACCATGTTTAACCCTTGCCAATCCTACTTGGCAAAAGATTATCGAGACAGATGCGTCTAATGTTGGATATGGAGGGATTTTGAAACAAGTAAATCCCAATAATAAGAGTGAATACTTAATAAGATTTCACTCTGGTAAATGGACCGAAGCTCAAAAGAAATACGCTACTGTGGCGCATGAAATGTTAACAATTGTTAAGTGTGTATTAAAATTTCAAGACGACTTATACAACCAAAAGTTTTTGATAAAAACTGATGCTCAATCGGTTAAATACATGTTTGACAAAGATTTTAAGCACGATGCTTCAAAATTAATATTTGCTAGATGGCAGGCTCAGCTAGCACCTTTCGATTTTGAAATACAATACAAAAAAGGAATTGATAATTCCCTTCCGGATTTTCTATCCCGGGAATATTTAGAATAGATTATGAATTATTATACCATGTTTTTGGATGATAAGGTACTGATCACTATTCTTAAAGTGATTAAATTAAATAGAGACTTACAAGAAGTTATACTTGATATTATTATGGCTGACATTATTCAAACAAGGGAAGAAGAACACTATAATTTTCAAGAAGTTATTGATATTCTTCAGTTAATTGAAAATGTGTGTCCCTTCGGTCAAGATGATATCAGCACTAGAATTATGCTATCCTTTTTAATTAATAATGATTTGCAATCACTTTTTAATTAATAATGATTTGCAATTTCCGCAGAATGGACCCTTCATGGGTCACCCGGGGCAGAGGTAGGGGAAGATCTTCCCCTAGTAGGACTTATTCTCAGGGATCGTCATACGGATCCTCATCAACCTCTCCAGTAATACAAAGAGGAAAAAAGAGTTTGATAAACTCAAAGGTGCCGCATACAGGAGAATCCTCAGGACATTCTATACATCTGGAAGATATTCCAGAAGACAGTCCGTTATACGGACATCTGCAGGCTTATTTAGCATCCAAAAAGCAAAGTGATACTTTTGCTTCAATTGCTAAAGAGGAAGACAATGACGATATCAAGTCATATGAAAAGTTACCAAAAAGAGAAATGATATTTCTCCTTGAAAACTCTGAGATTCAGAGAAAAGAAGAACCGTGGAAAATATTTCAGAGATATCTGATTAATGGATTATACTATCCGGGTGAATCATATAAAACCCGCACCTATTATGAAACTATCCTGATCAGTACAGGTAGTGCAGAATTCCAGCACTTTTCAGGTTATAACACAAATGAAAATGTTTATAACTTTTCAAAAGTCATTATCAAACAGATTATATCTGTTGAAGAATGGGGTATTTCCACAATGAAAGAAAGGCAGATAAGCCTTAATAAATCACCAATGAATTTCACTTATTGGGATTATATTCAAGCATTTGATAGAGTGCTTTATTATAACAATGAAAGACATAAGCATACTTGGTTTATCAAGGTATGCGCCAAGGTATTTACAGGACCTATCCCTAACTGGTTTTTAAACTGGTGGTCATACCACGGTCCTACTACAAAAATTTTGCCTGAACCATTCCTAAAATTATACAAAGAATGGACAAAAGCCTCTCCGTTCTTAACAGATTTATATCACGCAGATCATATCTGCTATCTAGAAAAAATTGATCAGATTTACTTCTTTATTGAATTTTCTATCCCCTGGATCCATAAATGGACCCCGGAAATGGGTTATACGGAAGAACAAATCCCTTGTTTATATAGGGTATTCTACAACAATTTTTGGGACAAATTGATGAAAACTGATCCCAAAACAAAGACGTTATACGGCCAAGAATTATTAGATTCTATAAAAACACAAATTCATTTATATGTGACAGCCCCTCAAAAAAGGATAGTAGAAGAAAGCACTGTTAAACATATTGCTCGGAGAATATCAATCCAAGATGGAGATAAAATGGATTTGATAAATCAATACTTAGAAGGATTGAAAAGAAATCTGCTCCAATCACTAGATCAGTGTGAAAAATCAGACACTTCAATGAGAAGTGAGACGAGTGGTGATGACCTCGTAGAAGATACTCAACCTATACAGCCAGAAATGATATTATCTGACAGAGAAATTGACAAGGTGGAAGAATTCCTCCAACAGATGCAAAATATGGACAAAAAGAAGACTTGACAGCTTATCAGCCGCCAGGACCCACTTAAACAGTAGATACACTGTTCATCAACAGTAGAAACACTGTTTATCTACAGTAAAAACACTGTGTAGGGACCCAGATGTGGGACCCATTTTACTATTCAAGATTTTTTTTTTGTTATTTAAGAATGCTTCTTCATTTGAAGAAGGAGAAGGCCGGAACCCCCCTCTCTCTCTACTTTCTCTCTCCTCTCTCTCTCTCTCAACCAACCCCCTTTGTAAACACTTAGTTCATAGCTTAGTTTGTAAATCGAGTACAAGAATTAATAAAAGTTTTGCAGTTCATCTTCAGGGCCTTGCTTCTCGGCCTACAAGGTACATATTTATTCTTCTTTTAAGTATTTTTAGTATCTCTCCCTAGCCGTGACTATGTCCGGCTAAACAGATTCATATCTATGTTGAAGAACTAATTTCTCTTGCATATTAACCATGAAGAATCCAGACTCTTTCAAAATATAAAGAAATTTTAATATAGTTTCTTGATTTGGTTCCAAGATGGTGGTACAGTCGGTTCTGGTACTACTCTTATTGGCTTTGCCTTAGTGGCTACGTCTAGCCAGCTGTGACATTAAAGCCCGCTGAAGTTGTCAAAAGGGCTATCTCTTTCACAGTTAGAACTGCTAGACACATGGGCTCAGTAAGAGTATGTATCGGGCTTAGACAGGCCCCTTGCTTGGGTAAAAGGATATAGATCCTTCCATACAGTCATTAAACTATAATAGAATTTCCGTATATTTCGAATCCTTATTGGTCGTGCGGACTACCGCCAACCTTTAAAGTGTACTAAAGCAGCTAGATCTGGATGGCCGTGCGGACTACCGCCCGCCTACCTAGATCCTGGTGATAAATGGTATCAGAGCCTAGGAATTTTCATGGTAATTGTGTAATAGATATGAAAGATTCAACATAGATATGAAGCTTTTGGAATGGATCTGGGAGAAACAAGTACTAAAAGTACTAGACTTGAAGAGGTAGATATACCTCAAAACCTTGATTTGTTAAATAAATGGACAATTCCTAAAGTTTCTATAAAAACCATTTATGATTATGGTTGGTTTGATAAACTTTCTTCTAAACAATTGATAAAAACGACTGAACAGTCTTTAGCATTAAATTCATCTGAACAGACTATTCGTTTGTTAAACAAGCATGATATAGATTTATATAAACATCATTACCATTATGTGCATATTGGTATGGTTCAAATTGCTTTTAAACCTTTAACCCTTAAAGGGTTACCAGAGACCTTCTTAGCAGCTCTTAGAGATGCTAGAAATCTGAATTTCAGACAGTCTCTAATGGGTTCGATAGAATCTACAGTGGCCTATGGTCCAGTATATTTTAATACTCAACCCAATTTGCAACTATCTCTTTCTGATGTTAATATTCTTGATGCTTTAACTTTAAATGTGAAAACGCATGGTTATAATTATGCGCCTGGTTCTGAACTTATATGTCTGTCCTATAGGATTTATTTCAAATTATTATCTACTTTAAATCCGAAATGTAAGTTATACGATACTTCGGATCAGACCATATTGGTCGAAACCAATTTTGCAAAGTCCAAGGTCACCACTAGGAGACCTATCAGATGGGAGGAAATTAATTTTCCGACTACATGGACTTTAAATTCTGTTATATCCCCAAGTCAGATTACTAACGACTTGTCAAATACTGAATTTTCGCATGTCACTCAAAATCCGGATGGTAGGATTTGTATTCAATTTGATGATAAGTCTACTATTTATAATAGACATTCTTTTTCTAATCACAGACTTCTACCTGCTATGCAACATATTTCCCCTGTTGAACCAGTTTACGGTCCAGCTCGCAATCGTGCGGCTTCTTTACACACTATTGCTAGTGATTATCCCGATACCAAAGATAAGAGGGTTGAAAGGGTTAAGATTAACCCTCAAACAAATATTGTTCAAGATAATGACAATATTTCAGATAAGGATATTCCTTCTCTATCTGAGATGGATTTCGACCCCAATAATATTTAATGATTCCACACCAAATTGATTTTAGCCCAGGTTCTCGGGCCCGTATTTATATTCAAAAAGAATTTTTTAGTGAAAAATGGAACCAGTTTAAAACATGGTTTTTTGATACTTATAGTAAAGAGGATTTGAGTAATATATCTCAAGAATTTTATGAAACTTGTGCCTTACATAATCAAATTATGTATTTTGTTCCTTGGTTTATAACAACTTATTTACCTCTTTATATAAAGGTATTAGAAAGATCTTATAAAGACGGGAGTGGTAATATTACTAAAGCAATTTATCCGCCTCAGGCTCCCTTTATTTTACCTAATAATACTGGTATTACTTTCACTGCCTTTCAAAAATTTATTGATGATAATGTGGCAGCTATTAGTATTGCAGAAATTAATAAATTGATTTCTCAAAACAATTATTTGGGTTTATATGTTAAAATTTTAGGAGAACATATTGGTTCTCTTGATAAAAAACTTGATGATTTGACTATTTTAATAAAAAAAATGGGTACTAAGAAAGGACCAACTGATATTGCCTCCACTTCAGGAAGTAAAACAGTTGATCAAAACATTCTTACCCATATTCAAAGACCTCCTGAGATTCAGGATTTTAAATTTAAATCTCTTGATGACTTAGCTCAGCTTTTAGATAAAAAGCTTTCTGGTTTAAATATTAGACCTATTGATTTATCAAAAAATTTTGCTGATAAAATGGAGACCGTTTCTGATTATAAAACTGAGACTTGGTCAGAGTTTAATAAACTCAAAGGGATTGTTAAACAAAATCATAGGTATGCTGATAAACCGAGAATGCAGACCTATTATTATCCTCGTCCTACTCCTCAAGATGTGTTGATTGAGGAACGAGATTGGAATCAGACTAATACGTCTTATAACGGTTCCGAAATTTATGAATGGAATCTTGATGGTCTAACTGATAGACAATTAACCATTCTCGTACACAGAATGCTCATGTATTCGACTATCTGTAAAAGTGTTAAAAATACAGATAGAACTATTTGCAAAATGATTATTGCAGGTTTTACTGGCCAACTTCGTGGCTGGTGGGATAATCATTTATCTGTAGAGGAAAAGGCGTTCGTTATAAATGCTACGGCAACCGACGAAGGTGTTGATAACATAGGTATGGCTCTAGTAGTGGGTAGAGAAGATGCAGTTTATACTCTTATCCTTACAATTTTAGAGCATTTCAACGGTAGATTTACCTCAAACCATCAGACCGTCCGAACTTTACTTAATGGACTTAGATGTAAGACCCTTAGTGAGTTTAGATGGTATAAAGATACTTTTATGAGTAGAGTTATGGAACTACCCGAGAATAGATATGAGCACTGGAAAGCCAAGTTTATAGACGGCCTCCCTTCCTTATTTGCTGAAAGAGTAAGGAATGTGTTAAAGGGTAGTTGCGGAGAGATTCTGTATAATAATTATACCTATGGTAAGCTTATAGGTGTTTGTACAGAAGAAGGTCTTAAATTATGTAATGAGCTAAGACTTTCTAGACAGCTTAAGATAGATAAGCTTAAAGAAAGGTCCCAAGTAGGTGACTTTTGTACCCAGTTTGGTTTACCCGGAACTTCCACTCAAAATAGGAAGAAGAAAACCAAATATCATAGGTACCCTAACCCGGATAGCCCGTATAAGAAAAAGAGGTCTAGATATAGGCCTAAGGAAGAACGTGATACTAGAAAAGCGAACAGGAAATCTACTCGATTTGCGAAGAATAGATCCAAACGTGATCTCGCTGATATTAAGTGTTATAAGTGTGGAAAGTTTGGTCATATTTCTCCAAACTGCAAGCTTCAAAAGCTAAAAACCTTAGAACTCGATGATGAGTTACACGATAAGGTTTATGGCTTGTTATACACTTCGGGATCAGAATCTGACTATTACTCAGAGACTGAATCTGAAGCTGAAGTTGAGTTAATTGATTTTTCTGATAATAATAAAAATGTTGATACTGCTTGCACTGCTTGCAAAGGTGATATTTGTGCTTGTGATAGTGACGAATTTTATAAATTGAAATCACAATTTGATGATCTTAATATAAAAACTATTACATCTGACAATGTAATAGAACTTTTAAAAGAAGTTACTGATGAAAAACTTCGTGAAAAAATTATTACTTTAGCTGCAAGTTCAAGTTCTAGTAGTTCAAAAACTGTTGAAAAATACAAAAACGAATTTGAACACTTTGCACCATATTCTTTATCTGAAATAAATAGAAGACTTCAAAAGTCCAGTACTCCTAGTCGAGATACTTCTTTTGATGATTTAAAAGAAGAAATCGAAAATTTGAAAAGAGATATTAAGTCTCTTAAGCAAAATCAAATGATTTGCGATCACCGGATTACTCAAATTGAGAAAAATAATTCTCTACCTGAATCTTCGACTAAAGGATTTTCTGATTTTTCTAATGATAAAGGAAAAGAAATTTCTGATGAAAAATCTGATTTATTTTTAGGTATGATGCAAATTGTTACTGCACACAAATGGTATATTAAATGTACTATTTTAATTGATAATAATTTTTCTATAACTGATATAGCTATGATTGATAGTGGTGCAGATGTAAGCTGCATTCAGGAAGGATTGATTCCTACTAGATATTTTCAAAAGACTACTCATTTGGTGAAATCCGCTTCTGGTCATGCTTTAGATATAGAGTACAAATTGCCTAATACTCATATTTGCCAGAATAAAGTCTGTATTCCACATTTCTTCTTTTTGGTAAAAAACCAGTTATACCCTCCAATCATACTTGGAACACCTTTTATTAATGCTATTTATCCGTTTAATAATATAGATAAACATGGTTTTTCTGCTACTTATCAAGATAAAAGGATAAGCTATTCCTTTGTTACAGATCCCGTAACTAGAGATATTAATGCCTTGATTAATATGAAACAAAGGCATGTTGATTCACTACAATTAGAAATTCTTAGTATGAATATATTTGATACTATACAATCTGCAAAAGTTCAGCAGAAGATTAAATTAATTGCTGAAAAAATGGCCGTTGATGTTTGCGCCGATCACCCTAGTGCCTTTTGGAACAGGAAAAGGCATATTGTAACTCTTCCATACGAAGAAACCTTCTCTGAGGATGATATTCCTACTAAATCTCGACCTTGCCAGATGAATGCTGAGCTAGTTGAATTCTGCAAAAACCTTTTTAGGATTATTCCTTTATGACTTTTTATATATTAAGATTTCAGTTATGTTTATATCACAGTATATATGATTTTTCTCCTCATAATGTTAATTAGTCTTATATTTTAATATTACCCATGAAATTTATCTTTTATTCAAAATGGATTATCTCTCTTTTCGCAATCTGGAACCATCCATAACACATCTTTGTACCGGATATATCATTGATGAGGTCAGTTTTCGTATACATTTTTTGAAGAAGTATTGGCTTCAACCTAGTTTTTTTTTCTATATGATGTATGCTTTAAAGGTTGAAGTTCTAATGGGTTATATTCCAAAAATAATGTATATTCTTGGTAGTATTTATAAAGTAGCGGACATTTTATTAGGATTTAGAGTCTATCGTTAAGGGTGTCTTCAATCATTAATGACCTTTCCTTTGGCAGAGAACTTTTAAATAAATTCAAAGCTTGATTGTTTTTTATTTTGGAATGACTCTTGGTCACAATATTCTTTTCCAAATATGCCACGTGATTATTGCATAATTATTCACTTTCCAACTATATTTCTTGATCAGCCATGTCATGCATCCTTGATTTCCTCCCTTTAAAGGGAATTATGCATATTCTTTGTCATATAATTTTATTTCTTGTATGGTAATATTTGAACTGCAAATACTTTAAGTAACGCATTATAATATACAGTTCTAATCTGAATATTTAAGTTAAAAAACACGATTGTGCCTACGGTACTAAGATTATAAATCAAGATATTGCTTATATTCATAAAACTCCAAAACTCATGATTATTCTAATACTACATTTAAGTTCTCCCTTTTCCCCCCTTTTTAACCGTTTCATCCCTAGATTTATCTTTGATATCTTACCATGATTAATTATGTGAGAATCGTATTGGACATTATTAAAAGAATGTCAATTAATAATTTTTTGATTTTTTTTGTGGAAATAGATTCTCTAATAGAATCCAACAAATAGATTCTCTAAAAGTGCCAAGTGGCTTGTTCTCAATATGCCACTTGGCTTAATATTAAGCCAAACTATCCTCCTTTTAATATAATATAGATTCGGTTGGGAACCATAGTTGTGGACCTCGAAAAGTACCTAACACCTTCTCTTTGAGGTAATTTGAGCCCTTACCCGATCTTTGGTGACGCAACTAGTTAAATCAGAGTTATCTGCAAATAGGTGCCCTAACGCACCTTAAAATCATTAGGTGGCGACTCTTCTCTTTTAATATTTATTTAAAAGAATTGTCAACGTCGAAGCCCTCTTCCACGAAGGAAAAGGGGGTGCGACAGCATGACAACTCTGCTGGGGACATTGTGACATACAGAATATCACTAGTGTGTATGGATAAAAAATGCGGGTAAGTGCAACGGTTCTGAGAGTTGTATTCCTGAACAATGTTTGTCTCGTGAGTGTATAGTATTTTTGATGATTTCGCAATCCAAGTACCTGCATCCAAAGAAAAATCGTGAGTTTTGTAAAGGGGGAGGTTAGTTCGTATCCCCGCTGGCTCTACTTGACCTTCTCGGCTTTGATCTGGTGATACTGCATGTATTACTGGGGTAGCGTTGCTAAACAAGGCAATTTTAGTAAAAAACATGCATGATTTCGTAAAAATATGACATAAGTATATAACTAAGAATAACTTTTAGATGAACCGACGACTGTGACGTGGTTTAGGACATTGCAACCTCTCTTGCTATGGAATTTTGAGGGCCATCCTCGAAATTCTGCCCCAGTTTAATGGGTTGACACTTCTTACTGTTGCTTGCGACGATTCGGCTGAAATTGCTTTGGAATTTTGGGGGTCCTCCTCAAAATTCTGCACCAGTTTCCAACTGCGGGGGGAAATGAAAATTTTATTGAATTGTGTCCGAACCATAGGGATGCATCATATAGGGAAAACATAAAGATTACACATAGTAACGCTTGACTATATCTGAGTTGATCAGCTTTAGCAAGACTTCTCCGTCCATTTCTGTAAGTATGAGGGCTCCTACTGTCAGAACCCGATGAACCATTGCATGTATGAACCCTTCCAGTTGGGAGAGAACTTCCCCTTGGCTTCATCTTGATGCGGATAAATTTTCTTTAACACCAGCTGCCCCGGTATGAACTGTCTCGGCTTGACTCTTTTGTTGAAGGCTCTGGACATTCTGTTCTGATAGAGTTGACCATGGCAGACCACATTCATTCTCTTTCCATCTATAAGGGCTAGCTATTCAGGATGGCTTTTTACCCATTTTGCGTCGTCGTGTTCGGCTTCCTGTATGATTCTTAGGGAAGGAATTTATACCTCGGCGAGAATGACTGCCTCTGTACCATAAACCAGCATGTAAGGAGTCGCGCCGGTGAGGACTGTGGTACTGTCACAATCCAATCCCCAAACCCGGTCATGATGGCGCATCTCGTGAAGACAAGGCCTGTCAGACCAAAAACAGAACACCTCTTTTAAAGAGTTAATCATCATAACAGTAATAATATATAATATAATACTCATAAATTGCGGAATTTAATAAAATAACCGCAAAAACCATCTCGACACAGCCCAAACCGGGGTGTCACAAGTCATGATCTATTACAGAATCTGCTATAGGTCTACAAAGTACGGAATCCGATACAACAGTCTGAAGAAAACATAAAGGATAGAGGATAAGAGAGACAAGGGGCTGCGGACGTCAACAACTACCTCATAACTCCAAATTACTGCCTAGCCTAGAAGGAATCAGTTCTCAAGTGCGGACTCTGCTATGCCTGAATCTGCACACACGGTGCAGGGAGTAATGTGAGTACTCCGACTCAGTGAGTAATAATTATAAATAATGCCTGAAAGTATGAAACACGTAAAGGCACAAAGCAATTCCATATCAAGCAGTAAAATCACTTAAAGCAGTAAATCAGTGAAGAAATCCAATGATATTCCTTTTAAAACAAGTAAAACTGGTAATTTAACAGGTAAATAACAAGTAGAAATCCGCCCCTCGGGCACAGTATCAATCGCTCAGCATAGTATCAGCCCCTCGGGCTCACTCTCAATATAGTATCAGCCCCTCGGGCTTAGTATCAATCACTTAGAACAGTATCAGCCCCTCGGGCTCACTCTCAGAATAGTATCAGCCCCTCGGGCTCAGTATCAATCACTCAGAACAGTATCAACCCCTTGGGCTCACTCTCAGAATAGTATCAGCTCCTCGGGCTACCTCACAATCACTCATATCAGCCCCTCGGGCATAGCATCAATCACTCAGAACAATGGGTACCCGCGCTCACTGTGGGTGTGCAGACTCCGGAGGGGCCCCTTACGGCCCAAGCGCTATATCAAGCCACCTTGTGGCATCATCACTCGGCACTCGGCCTCACATCACTCGGCACTCGGCCCCACATCACTCAAGTCACCTCGTGGTATATAAAGTATCTCAGGCCCTCGACCTCATATCACTCAGCATATCCTCACATATAGCACTCGACCTCACTCAGTCCAAAAATCATCACAAGCCCCTTGGGCATTAGTAAAATAGTAGTTCTCAGCCCAAAACAACAACAACAACAACAACAACAACCCAGTATAATCCCACAAGTGGGGTCTGGGGAGGGTAATATGTACGCAGACCTTACCACTACCCCTACCCCCGAAGGGTAGAGAGGCTGTTTCCAGGAGACCCTCGGCTCAAGAAAGCAACAAGAGACGATATATTAGTACCATAAAAATGTATAATAAAATAACAGCATGAGTCATAATGTAGAAATATCATTTAAGTTTCAAATTTGAGCAAAAGTGGTTGAGTTTGTAAAACAGTAGATATCAACAAGACTGAGTTCAAATAATAAGTCAAGCAGTGAGGAAACAGTGATAAAAATCCCCGAAGGTTTCAAATAGTTGGCACGAAGCCCAAATATGGCAATCAGCCCAAATCATGATGATAACAAATGAATTTCAGTCAAATATTCGGTAAAATCATCATTCGGGATGGACCAAGTCACAATCCCTAGTAGTGAAAGACCCCACGTTCCTAATCCAGCGCGTATGTTGCCTCAATATAGCACTACGATGTGCAATCCGGGGTTTTAAACCCTCAGGACATCATTTACAACCATTACTCATCTCGAACTAGCTAATTCTCTAGCTCGCGACGTCTTTGCCCCTCGAATTGGCCTCCACGCACGTCGAATCTATCCAAAATCAGAACGAATACGTCACAATATGCTAAGGGAACAAAGCCCAAGCGAAAACATTCGAAAAATATCAAAAAATCCGAAATTAGCAAACCCCGAGCCCCGGGTTCACGTCTCGGAATCGGGTAAAATTTACATTTTCATAATCCTCATACCTTCACAAGTCTAACCATACCAAAATTATCCAATTCCGATACCATTCGGTCCTTCAAATCATCATTTTTAATTTTTTGAAAGGTTTAATAATTTTCTTCCCAAATTCCATCCCAAATCACGAATTAAATGATGAATTCAGTAATAGATTTATGTATTCTAGCCAAATCTGAGTTAAAATCACTCACCCCGATGAATTTCTTGAAAAACCTTCGAAAAATCACAAATATCCGAGCTCTCCAGGTCAAAATGTTAAATAAAAGCCACACCAAATCGACCGCGGTCCGCACAAGCCAGTGCGGTCCGCGCAAAAACAACCGCGACCGCACAGGCCTTCCTCTGCAGTAACATGTTTTTTTATTTTGACCATAACTTTTTCTACATATGTCTAAATTGCAATATCTTTACTTTTCTGGAAACTAGACACGAAGAGCTACAATTTTCGTTTTTGAATCACCTCCAAATTCCTTGTAGATCAAAAGATATGAGCTTCCGAAGTTGGACCAGCGGTCTGCAGATCTTCATGACCGCGGCCGCGGTCACTTTTACGCGCCCAGCACTAAGCCAGCGCGCCCAGCGCTAATTCTACAACGGCCAGCACTAAAAATTCTGCCCCCATCATTTTCTAAGTTCCGAAATGTCCGTACTCGCTCAAAACTCACCCGAAACACACCCGGAGCCATCAGACCTCAACCCAAACATACCAACACTTCCCATAACATCATTAACACTTAGTTGAGTTTTCGAATCACTCTGAGCAACATCAAAACACAAAATCAACTTCGGATTCAAGCCTAAGAACTCCAAGAACTCTTAAATTATGCTATCGACCGGAAAGCATAATTCCGATCCCTATATCAAAACCACGAAACTACTGGAACTCTCAGAATTCCATTCCGACCCCTATATCAAAATCTCACCTATCGACCGGAAAGCGCCGAAATCTTAATTTCGTCAATCCAAGCCTAAACCTTCCACGGACTTCCAAAATACATTCCGATCACGCTCCTAAGTCCCAAATAACCTAACGGAGCTAACCAAATCATAAAAATTCCGATCCGAGATCATATATAAACAAGTCAACTCTTGGTCAAACCTTTCAAATTTAAGGCTTCAAACTGAGAACTGTTCTTCCAAATTCATTCCGATTACCCTGGAAACCAAAACCAACGATTTACATAAGGCATAATATATACATGGGGCAAGTCATTCCCTAAGACTGGCAATCAAAGTGCAAAAGTTCAAAACGACCGGCCAGGTCGTTACATCCTCCCCCACTTAAACATACGTTCATCCTCGAACGTGCCAAGAGTTGTTCCAAAAGCCAACCAATTGCTGAATAACCTCACCATGCACATGCCCGGGGGTGATCCCACGTCACCCTATCTCATATAGGTTCGATAACACAATATAACGGAAATTTCACAATCCATCCTAGTCCATGAACCATGGAACCACATTTCCTCTTCTAAAATCATCGATACGATCAGAATTTCACATTTATACTGTGAATAAGTCAGAACAAGCTGTAACAAACCATATATGCTATCTCCGGTGCAATCACATGATATACCACATAACTCAACACTTGTATTGATAACTTCTAATCACAGCTGCTGCACACAACATCCGCATATCGGTAGGAAAACTCTTATCAACTAAAGTCTCATCCCAACACTTTCATATATTGCTAATGATCACTAAGACACGCGGTAAGCCATAACCATTTCCCAGATCAACCATTCAAGAAGCCACTCCTCTTTTGGCAAATACTGCAGCAAATTTTTCGAGCCGAATCTCGATGTTATCCTTCCAATATGCTGAAATCGAATCCGTTGATATTCATTAATGATCCCTAACGATCTCCTCTAATCCAACACATTACTCTGGTGACATGACACATCCATACAGGCCTAAGCCACAACTTGCACAATACACGCATCAATACACAATAGTCCGAACATACTCAAATCATGAAAATGACTCAAATGAAAGAGTTGTACCTCAAGCTCACCGGTACCACCATAACACAAGGCTGAGAAACCGTCTCACATCATAGGAACAAAACACATGAGTCTAACCCGCAAGGTAATACTTCCACATAACTTCACTATGATGTGTGATCCTATCCAATACTGCCCCACATGAACCACCTTAAGTCACTAGCTCGAAATCGACAACTACGCACAATTTGATATATGGAACAAAAGCAATTCATCATACTCACGGTGAAGTAAATAACATACACCATGCAAACCTGAAAGGACATAACCGATATGCCATTCACCGAGCAACACCCTTTACTCTTCCCGCTTGACTTCCACTACGAGACCCTAATAGAACCGCACCACATGTACCTATAACCAACAAATCATAACATCTCACAACACAGAAAAGTAACTTATGGATCTCCCCAGATTACTAATAAGCTCAATAACAATCAAATCAATACAACCCTCAACAGTACAATTCAGAGCCAACCAAGCCGACTCAAATTAGAACGCGCATCCATATTGGCCTGCAACAAGCTCCTTATCACAAAAATCCTGGAGTTGCTTTTCAACTCTTTTAACTCTGCCGGTGCTATACGATACAGTGCCCGACATCAAATCAATATTGAAATCAACAACCTTGCCCGACGACATGCCCGACCACAAGAAACATATCCGAAAAGTCCCTCACCACCGGAACTAAATCAATGGTAGGAGCCTCTATACTAATATCCGTCACGAAATCCCAAATAAGGAAGACAATCCTTCCCAGCCGTCCGCTGGGCCTTCGAAATATAAAACCACTCCACTAGGGCATAATCCTACGGACCTCACCACTCAATCCGTGGCATTTCCGGCATAGCCAACAATGTCGCCTTAGTGCAATAGTCCAGAATGACATAATACGGAGACAACCAGTCTGAACCCAATATCACATCCAAAATCTAACATACCAAGCAACAAAAGATCTGCTCGAGTCTCCAAATCCCGATAGCCACTAAACAGTGCCGATACACATGACTCACAACCTCCATATAGACTGAATATGAGAACTTCCCGTCTCCAACTCCATATGGCCCATGAATCCATATATCTGGTTCCAATTCCGCCATCTGAATGCATACCACACTTCAAATACCCAATTATTCCACGAGAGATAATCTAAAATTCCTCTGTGCCACCAAGCAAACACGAGTATCAACAGTTGTTCTAACCAGAAAATGTTGCAATACTACCGAAGTATTACCAACTTAATCACATTGCCCTTTCTGAAACATATGCCCTCGTCAAATCATCCCAAATTAGCAATACCATTTCCTTAATCATCTGAAGACCCTTTCTCTAATTATCTGAAGCCTGTTCCTCTAATTATCTGAAACTGCCCGTGCTGCCTAAGAATTTTATGACTTTCCGTTCAAAACTGAACTGCAACCTCACGCACGCAATTCTCAATCATTTACAACATACTTCATAACCCATACCATTCTAGGATAACCATGAGAACTTCATATCCCTTCCGAACCGCATTCCACTAGCCAAGAACTTTCCCTTGATCCCATCTAGCAAAGAACCACTATACATCCCATGCTCTTCATGCCCATAGAAGATATACATCTCCAATCAAGGTAGAAACCATCAAGGACTCTCTGAGTTCCCCTTGCACAAACCAGACCTGCCAGGACTGAATCCTTCTAACTCGACCAAGCTACGCAAGCCATCAAAACCTAAGAGCATTACTGCCAAATACCTGTAGGAATTCATTACCCCGTACACACCCAAGGAACTAATCATATCCTTGCCATACTGATCCAGCCTACTACCCAACTATCCCATTTATCCGAGTTTCCTTCTGATTTGCCTTCAACTTGATATCCCCTCTTGTTGTAGCACTATAATTCCTCAACCCAGACTTACCACACCGGACCCAAGCATAAAGCCACACTGTCTAAGAGTCATAAGCCACTGCATACTCTCTTATCAATTCCCAAAGGCACCACATTCAAAATACTTTACTATGAGGAAACTTCCTGTGAATCTAAATCCGTTACCTTTACTTTCTTGATACTGATACATAGGATCCCATAATTGTTATAGAAGTGACACACATCTTGGCACTCTCTTGCAAACCTCAATTTCTAGCCCAATTATGCACTTGAAAATCTCCAATTATTACCTGAAAGTCTTGAACCTATTAGAACCATCCCCGAGAGTCATTCACTCTATTCAAACTGCAATTAGTCTGATCAAATGAACTGAACAACCCATGCCTCATCGGCACTCCGACGCCGCAGAATTTAACCTCATCCCAATACAACCAAGCAACTTCCTACTCTATGCACTGAGCATTCTCGCCAATAACAACTCAAGACATCCCATGATTCTCACACACCTATGAAGCATAATATAATCTTCGTCAATATTTTCCTTTACTCGAGCCATCCTCGTTCTCAATTTTCGCAAGCCATAACTGGTTCACCAGCACGCCTCAAATTGGAACCAACATAGCACCTAACCGGGCAATTGCCAAATCAATAGCAGGCTCCCCCACTTGGCTCGAAGCCATAGATCAGCACATACTCAATAACTCATAACAATTATACTCTATTGATGCCATGATACCATAGTGAGATTAAACTCAAATCTTTTATAAGCTTGTGAAAACACAGATCATCTAGAATTTTAACTCTTTTGCAAATCTCGCATTTCACTCTCGCAACAGTTACACCCTTTCTCTAAGCAACCCAATTTAAATTGCAACACATATCCTTCACTAGAAAATGAGATCTTCTAACAGACACATAAGGACCGTACAACCTCAGAACACTTTGCAGGAGATAACCCACCTTCTTCGCCTTAAACTAACATTTATGTATACCTTCCACCGTCATAAACTGTACGCATTCACTTAGTCTTCCTGAGTCTAAACTCATACCTCAACATGAAATTTACTTCACTCACAACTAGGAAACATGAAAATATCCTTCACACGCCCATAACTCGGGGCTACACATCCAACCATAATGGAAATAAAACACTTAATAGTTCATCTATCATCCATCAGACCTTCCTCGTCACTTTTAAGTCATATAGATACCTCTTGCAGTAACAACATACTCATCACATAGTTGTCAGCCATCACTTCTACTAATAGGGACAATACCACACATATAAGTTCAAAAACACTTGCTCACACAATCAGCACCTCGGTGCTCAAGCCATAGGCAAAGATCCAGCCTCCAGTCCACTAGACTAGCCCAACATCAAACTCACAAAGATCATATGTCGCCCCTCGATCAAGGAATAACAAGTCATCAAGGCATAGCTAATACTGAGCGCTCATGTGCACATACAAATGCGTGGAAGGAATTTCAAGAGTTACTTTTCAAGCTGAATCAAGGACGCACGATAAGAATTCAAGAATGCAAAGTTTTCCTAAAGGTTCTGTAGCCTCTCGAGGATAAATACAAACGTCTCCGTACCAATCCACGAGACTCTACTAAACCTGCTCATGACTCGTGAGACCTATATAACGTAGGCTCTAATACCAACTTGTCACGACCCAATCCCCAAACCCGGTCATAATGGAGCCTCTCGTGAAGACAAGGCCAGCCAGACCAAAAATAGAACACCTCTTTTAAACAGTTAATCATCATAAGAGTTATAATATATAATATAATACTCATAAATTGCGGAATTTAACGAAATAACCGCAAAAACCATCCCGGCACAGCCCAAATCGGGGTGTCACAAGTCATGAGCTACTACAGAATCTGCTATAGGTCTACAAAGTACGAAATCCGATACAATAGTCTAAAGAAAACATAAAGGATAGAGGATAAGAGAGACAAGGGGTTTCGGACGTCAACAACTACCTCATAACTCCAAATCATTGCATAGCATGCAAGGAATCAACGCTCAAGTGCAGACTCTACTATGCCTGAATCTGTACACACGGTGCAGGAAGTAATGTGAGTACTCCGACTCAGTGAGTAATAATTATAAATAATGGCTGAAAGTATGAAAACACGTAAAGGCACAAAACAATTCCATATCAAGCAGTAAAATCACTTAAAGCAGTAAATCAGTGAAGATATCCAATGATATTCCTTTTAAAACAAGTAAAACCGGTAATTTAACAGGTAAATAACAAGTAGAAATCCGCCCCTCGGGCACAGTATCAATCGCTCAGCATAGTATCAGCCCCTCGGGCTCACTCTCAAAACAATATCAGCCCCTCGAGCTCAGTACCAATCACTCAGAATAGTATCAGCCCTCAGGCTCACTCTTAGAATAGTATCAGCCCCTTGGGCTCAGTATCAATCACTTAGAACAGTATCAGCCCCTCGGGCTCACTCTCAGAATAGTATCAGCCCCTCGGGCTACCTCATAATCACTCATATTAGCCTCTTGGGCATAGCATCAATCACTCAGAACAATGGGTACCCGCGCTCACTGTGAGTGTGTAGACTCTGGAGGGGCCCCTTACGGCCCAAGTGCTATATCAAGCCACCTCGTGGCATCATCACTCGACACTCGGCCTCACATAACTCGGCACTCGGCCCCACATCACTCAAGCCATCTCGTGGCATATAAAGTATCTCAAGCCCTCGACCTCATATCACTCAGCATATCCTCACATATGGCACTCCGCCTCACTCAGTCCAAAAATCATCACAAGTCCCTTGGGCATTAGTAATACAGTAGTTCTCAGCCCAAAACATGATGTAGAAATATCATTTAAGTTTCAAATCTGAGTAAAAGTGGTTGAGTTTGTAAAACAGTAGATATCAACAGGACTGAGTTCAAATAATAAGTCAAACAGTGAGGAAATAGTAATAAAAATCCCCGAAGGTTTCAAATAGTTGGTACGAAGCCCAAATATCGCAATCAGCCTAAATCATGATGATAACAAATAAATTTTAGTCAAATATTCGGTAAAATCATCAATCGGGATGGACCAAGTCACAATCCCCAGTAGTGAAAGACCCCACGTTCCTAATCCAGCGCGTATGTTGCCTCAATATAGCACTACGATGTGCAATCCGGGGTTTTAAACCCTCAGGACATCATTTACAACCATTACTCATCTCGAACTAGCTAATTCTCTAGCTCGCGACGTCTTTGCCCCTCGAATTGGCCTCCACGCACGTCGAATCTATCCAAAATCAGAACGAATACGTCACAATATGCTAAGGGAACAAAGCCCAAGCGAAAACATTCGAAAAATATCAAAAAATCCGAAATTAGCAAACCCCGAGCCCCGGGTTCACGTCTCGGAATCGGGTAAATTAGTTTTAAAAGAAAAATTTAAAAATTAACAAGTAAAGGGGAAAGGGGTCCTAGGTTTACCGATAATATGGATCACATCAATGCAATATCCAGCAATCACTCCTCAGAAGAGGGGTCGCACGTGATATTAGCGCACCGGTCATCATATCCATATTCTACCCTTCCCACCCCGTTAAGGTATTAAACCGTGGAAAGTTTCGTTACTTATTGCATGCTAGTACCCGTCCCAATCCTATCAGTCCCGGAAGCATTTAGGACTACTAATCCTAAAGGGAAAGGGATTTGGGGCCTTTTGAGAGTTTCAAAGGACAAAATACTAAGGCGTCAATCAAAACACATAATACAAGTAAAAGTGGAGGCAGATAAGCAAGCAAGGCTCAAGTAAACCTCCTTAAATCAGATAAGCCATAGAGTTTAGCATGTCTTGCATGTACTGGTTTGGTCTTCAAAAATTAGAGCGATAAGCGGACTGATTCAACACATACTTTTAGACTGGAAGTCCGCATTAGGCTCACTTGAATGTAGTTGTCTAAGACTGAGCCACTTTAATTAGTTAATTTTACCTTAAGTGTGGGACAGAACTACTAATTGTAAAGGAGTTGCAGAATAAGATAAGTTTCAGAAAAGATTGCAGACTTAATACAAAGAAAATGGTTTAAAACGAGTTTCAGAAAACATACTTGTTTAAGAAAAAGAGTTGCCGAGTTTTAACAAAAGAACTGAATTGCAGACTGATTCAAAAGGTTTATCAGATAAGTATAAAGAAGTGAATTTAGATTGATTTGAAAAAAATATTTGTCAAATTATCAGGAAAGTAGTAAGTTTCAGAAAATATGCACTGATTTGAGAATATTTATCAAAAAGGAAAAAGCTGCACAGATTTGGTTACAAGAAAAGTTTTAAGGGTTTAGAAAACGTGCAGAAAGTCGCTTGTTTTAGCAAAAAGGGTCAGTACTGTTTTAGACGAGTGAAACAATTTTGATTTGAAGTTCCTATAGGCATGATCTCTACGAGTTACCAATTTTAATACCTTTAAAACGTTAACAACCTTATAAACATGATATCTATATGCTGATTTATCATTAAACCTAACGGTTTGCCTAATGTCATTATAAATGCAGAAATGCAAATCCCTATAGGCATGGTATCTATATGCATAGTTGCAGAAATCAGAAAGTTAGATCCTATAGGCATGGTTTCTACTTGTGAGATTGCATAGATTAACAGTAAAAGTCCTATAGGCATGGTTTCTACCCTTTTGTGCATAAAAGTAAATCCCCTCCTCTTTTCACTAGATCCCCGAGTTTATACAAATTATTACAGACCAGAAAAGATAAAACAAAAATAAAATTACATCAGAAATTATAGCTACATCCGAGCAGTCTAATTCAGACTTAGTATCTAACAATATGAAATTGAACCACTTCCGAGATCCAGATTTCCAAAGCCTTCTCTTATCTAGGGTGTTTCAGAGATCCAAGGAGTTTCAAGAACTCCAGGCTGTGCTTACACCCAAGATATTAATTAGAAAGAGTTATAGTGCAGTGTGGAAGGGCCATCCCTCAGGTGTCCAAGTTCAGAGGGAGCTCAGGGGGTCCCAAGGCAAGGCTCACAAGAGAGGGGCAAAACTTAGTTTCTAAGAATGAGTGTAAGTGCAAGGGGGGTTAGGGAGTGCCATGGCAGGCTGGTGGTCATGCCTAGCCATAGGATAGGCTGGAACACCCCTGACCAGGCCTGTTCAGCCAACAAAGAAGAGCACAGACCTATTGAAGGTCAGACTATGGTCTGGACAGTGATTAGGACACTGCCAGACCAAAGTCTCAGGCTCAGAATACACATAAAGAGAAAGGGGGAATGGGAATTGAAAGAGTTTAGGACTTAGGGAGTCTAGTCCATATACATGAACAACAATATCAAGTGTTGTCATGTTTTCTGAACCATAACTCAACATACAAAGGGTTTAGGGATGGGGATTCATATAGGAGCAGGAATAAACAAACTTGCAAAAAGTAGTAATATAAACAAAGAGAAGACTGAAGCATAAACACATAAGAGAGAGGCAGAATTTAAACAAGAAGAGACATACCAGTTGCAGAAAAGTAAGCAGGAAGAAAAGCAGAATACTTGCAGCCAAAGTACAATCAGAGAAGAGGACTCTAGCTTATGAGTTCAGAGAAAAACTCAAATGCTTTTAAGAAAAAACTAAGAGTATTTGAGAGAAGAAGTAGTGACTTATGTTGTGTGTTGTTCGTGTCTTTGAAAGAGAAGAGTATAGGTATTTATAGTTTTGAAAATGAGTAAAGAATAAGGTAACAAGTATAGCTTTAACACAAATATGGGCATGATCACAATCAGAATCAATTAACACAAGACTTCCCTTTAATCAAGGGATTATTGTTCAAACGGATACTAACAGGATCAAAAATAAGGAAAGAAAATCAGTCTGTAAGTAGAATGGTTGTTGCCATAAAAGGAGCAGTAAAATCATACAATAGGTGTTTAAGTCAAGTATAGGATTGTACTTATTTTTGGAAAGGTTTAGTAAGGCCAAACCAAGAAAGAGAATCAATTAGCCCTTAATAGGCGAGTAAGAGGGAAAAGTTTTGAAATCAGTTATGAGTTTGAAAATTAATCACAGAAGGGACTCAGTATATAAAGGAATGCACAAGTAATAGACATGTGAGGCCAAGCTATGGCAAAAGAAACAACATACTGTAGTAGCATAGAGCAAGCATTCGAAGCATGATAGTCAGGTTTTAGTGGTTTAGTAATAGAGAAAAGGATCAGAGGCATTCAAAGAGTCGAGTGAAAATCATAGTCGAGTTTGACAGGTAGCAAGAACTCAGAACCAAAAAAGTCACATAAAGAAAAAAGAGAGTTGAAGTAAAGGAATCACATTGAGCAATTTCAACAGACGAAGAACTTTAGGAACTCAAATAGACCCCCAAAGAACTAGGATTTTCAAAATCAGTCAGGATTAGAGGCGATAAACAAGTGAAACAAGCAGACAAATTCAGAATCTCGAATAAACCCCAAAAATTAAGGTTTTCAACATGCTAACTCAGATAGAAAAACAAGGTAAACGAATGTTAACAAACAGACTAAGAAACTCAAACAAAATCTCATGAATTAGGGTTTTAAACATGCTACCTCAGATAGAAAACAACACAAGCAAAACATAGTAAAACATGTCGAGAATCAGAGAAGAGATTCGAAATATCTTAACATAAAATCCTAATTAAAGAATAAAGAGGGTTGAAAGCAAAAATTAAGGAAACTTTGAGAAAGATACTTAGCAAGTTCAAAACACACATAGATCTGGAGTAGATCTGAAATAAAATCGGAGGAACCTTAGAGATTAGGGTTTCGTAAGAAACCCAGGTGATGAGGAAGGCTTTGAAAACCATCGATCTAAGAAGGAGAGTCGAAGGTCGAACTCGGATAGCCATGGCTTGCCGGACAAAGGTTGAAGATGACTAGAGAACAGTCATCGAGCAAAGGCTTGGTCGAAACCTTTCAAGATATGGTCATAGGACCTCAGAAACGAGCACGTAGAAGCCATGAGAGGCTGGTATAGGCCTCCGATGAGCCTGGGAAGCCATGGATTAGGGTTTTAGTGAGAGGCAACGACTAGGGTTTGAGGTAAGTTGAGTGAAAAAAGGGATTCAAAGGCGGCGTCTCTGAAAGAATGAGGCAGGGTTTAGGGTTGTTTGGATTAAAAAAGGTAAGAAGCAACGGTAGCCGTAGATCTAAATGATCAATGGTTTAGATCAACGGCCAGGATTTAAAAAGGGTTATGGGTTGGGTCGGTTGAATAAGTGATGGGTTGGGTTAGAGTGGTAATTGGGATGGGTAATTTAGGCTCAATTTTGGGGCTGAGTTGGGTTAAATTGGGGTGCAAGATTGGCTGAAATTGAAATATAATTGAGGCTAGATTGTAAATAGCCACTTTTCCCATTTTGTTTTATAAAAATAGCAATAACGATTTTAAAAATAAATTAAAAGTATTTGATAAACAAATATTATATAAATATTAATTTAAAAAATGCTGGGGTTAATTTTGTAATTATAAAATGCTATCAATTACAAAATAGGCTGTAATTGCAATTATATGCTATTTAATTTTAAAAATGCCAAATGAATTTGTAAAAATATGCAAAAATTACCTTAATTATATTTTGGTATAAATATGAGGATAAAATAAGTTATTCACCAAAAAAATAATAATTTGGGGAATAATTATTAGATTTTATGGTATTAAAATAGACAATAAATTGGTTTAAAAATCATTAAAAAATACCAAAACTCTTCGGTATGCTGATATATACACATATATGCTTTTTTGGAAGTATTCTGGGTACAAAAATACCTAGGGAAAAATTGGGTATCAACAGTTGCCCCTCTTTACCCGAGGAGGATGAAAAAGTTGTCGGGTAAAGACAAGATGGCCAATTTTGACCGAAAGCGGCGATTGAAAAGAACTTTGACCGAGCTCTGGTTTCTGAGCTGCCTACATATCCCTGGTTTTATAGGAATCAGGCCATATGTAGTTCAGGAACCATTGACGGATATTGCCGATGGGGATTTGAAAAGGACAAACGCGATGTTTTAGATTGGAAAGATGTTTGAAGTCTAACAGGCTGTGATAACCGGAGCGGGATCACTCCTGCTGAGAAGGCCGTTGCCAGCCGGTATACATGAAAGTAAGCAATACGAGCGTATATCGTGCATAAATTTAAACGTGATGCAAGTTCCCATCGGACCATGAATGCTGTCTTTGGACGGTTAAGATGACGTCCTTGGACCATGATGTCCCAGGCTATGAAGAGCGTAAATAAAAATTCATAGGCTATGAAATGATGTTCTCGGGCCATGTAGAGGGTGCCTCCGAATTATGATGCCTTTGAATATGTTGGTGATCTTTCAGCCCATGAAATGCAAAATGTGGCGATCTTTCAGCCGGTACAAAATTTAAATGAAGGTGGCGATGTTGCAGCCGTGCGAGAAAAGTAAAGAGGCGATATTTCAGCCATACAGTATGGAGACAATGCTTAGTCTCGAAAGGCAGATAGAGTAGCCTTATGCAGATGGAGACAAGGCTTAGTCTCGAAAGGCAGATAAGTAGCCTTAGGCAAATGATGATGGAGGTAGAGCTTAACCTCGGAAAGCAGAAAAGTAGCCTTATGCAAAAATGTAGATGGAGACAAAGCTTAGTCTCGAAAGGTAGATAAGTAGCCTTATGCAGATGATGATGGAGACATGGCTTAGTCTCGAAAGGCAGAGAAGTAGCCTTATGCAGATGATGATGGAGACAGGGCTTAGTCTCGAAAGGCAGAAAAGTAGCCTTATGCAGATGATGATGGAGGTAGAGCTTAACCTCGGAAAGCAGAAAAGTAGCCTTATGCAAAAATGTAGATGGAGACAGAGCTTAGTCTCGAAAGGCAGATAAGTAGCCTTATGCGGATGATGATGGAGACAGGGCTTAGTCTCGAAAGGTAGAGAAGTAGCCTTATGTAGATGATGATGGAGACAGGGCTTAGTCTCGAAAGGCAGAAAAGTAGCCTTATGCAGATGATGATGGAGGTAGAGCTTAACCTCGGGAGGCAGAAAATTAGCCTTATGCAAAATGCAGATGGTGATAGAGCTTAGTCTCGAAAGGCAGATAAGTAGCCTTATGCAGATGATGATGGAGGTAGATCTTAACCTCGGAAGGTAGAAAAGTAGCCTTATGGAAAATGCAGATGGAGACAGAGCTTAGTCTCGAAAGGCAGATAAGTAGCCTTATGCAGATAATGATGGAGACAGGGCTTAACCTCGGAAGGCAGAAAAGTAGCCTTATGCAATGCAAGAATATAAAAGGACGAATAGTAGTAAGATCTCTTAGCTGATGGCCGATTACGACAATATGACTGCTGGGAGATTGTGTACGGATAGCAATTGCGGGCAAGTGATGATTCTGAGAAGTTGCATTCTTAGGAAAGTATGCGTACATAAATATACTTAACGATACTGCAAGTCGAGTGCCTGCATCCAAAGAAAAATCGTGAGTTCTGTAAGGAGAAAAGGTTAGTTCGTCTTACCCGAGTTCTTGACGTTGTGTGTCATTGGGGTAGCATCGCTAAACAATAGCAATTCGGATAATAGTTATGCATGATTTAGTAAATATAACGTAAGTATATAATCGAAAATAGTTTTCTTTAGATGAACCAACGACTGCGACGTGGTTCAAGACATTGCAACCTCTTTCGCTCCAGAATTTTGAGGGTCCTCCTCAAAATTTTGCCCCAGTTTGCTGAGCGGACATTTCTGACGGCTGTGCTGAATGGCTAAAAAAAATCATCTTCGGAATTTTGAGGGTCCTCCTCAAAATTCTGCCCCAGTTTACTGGGCTGACACATCAGGCGATGCATGGACTAAAATCAACTTCGGAATTTTAAGGGTCCTCAAAATTCTGTCCCAGTTCCCATAGCGGGGGAAAACATAATTTTTTATTAAATTGTGACCGAATCCATAGGGCTGCCTACGTATCCCCTCTTAAACGGGAATCAGGTCAAGTGTAGTTCAAATTACATCATAAAGGGAATCATAAGTGGTTACACATAATATCGTTTCACTACATCTGAATTGATTGGCTTCGGCCAGACTTCTCCATCCATCTCTGCAAGAATAAGGGCTCCTCCAGTTAGAACCCTGTGAACCATGTACGGACCCTGGCAATTAGGAGAGAACTTCCCCTTGGCTTCATCTTGATGTGGGAATATTTTCTTCAACACCAGCTGCCCCGGTGTAAACTTCCTTGGCTTAACTCTTTTGTTGAAGGCTCTGGACATTCTGTTCTGATACAACTGACCGTGGCAAACTGCATTCATCCTTTTCCCATCTATAAGGGCTAACTGCTTGTAGCGATCTTTTACCCATTCTGCATCATCCAACTCTGCTTCTTGTATGATCCTTAAGGAGGGAATTTCTACCTCGGCGGGGATGACTGCCTCTGTACCATAAACCAGCATGTAGGGAGTTGCTCCGGTCGATTTGAGGACTATGGTGCAGTATCCCAATAAGGCGAATAATAATTTCTCATGCCATTGTTTGTGCCTTTCGACCATCTTCCTTAGTATCTTCTTGATATTCTTGTTGGCTGCCTCCACAGCTCCATTCATCTGAGGCCTGTAGGCTGTAAAGTTCTTGTGTTTGATCTTGAATGTTTCACACATTGCTTTCATCAAGTCGCTATTGAGATTGGAACCATTATCGGTGATGATTGATTCCGGAATTCCGAACCGACAAACAATGCGGTCGCGGACGAAATTTGCTACAACCTTCTTAGTGACCGCCTTGTATGATGCTGCTTCGACCCATTTTCTAAAATAATCGATTGCCACTAAGATGAACCTGTGCCCATTTGATGCGGCAAGCTCGATAGGTCCGATAACATCCATTCCCCAAGCGGCAAATGGCCATGGTGAGCTTGTTGTAGTAAGCTCGTTTGGAGGCACCTTTATCATATCTACATGTATCTAACAGCGATGGCATTTGCGAACATACCGGATATAGTCTGTTACCATAGTCATCCAAAAATACCATGCTTGGAGTATCTTCTTTGCTAAGACAAAACCATTCATGTGCGGCCTGCAGGTCCCTGCATGCACTTCGTCCAATAGCCTGGATACTTCTTTTGCTTCGACATACCTTAGTAAACCCAAATCGGGAGTCCTCCTATACAGGATTCCTCCACTGTGAAAGAAGTTGCTGGATAACCTACGAAGTGTGCGCTTCTGAGTAGCATTGGCAAGTTCTGGATATTCCCCTATTGTCAAGTACTCCTTGATGTCATGGAACTATGGTTTTCCATCCGCTTCTTCCTCAACGTGGGCGCAATAAGCTGGCTGATCATGAATCATACTGGGATGGGATCAATGAAATTTGTATCTGGATGCTGGATCATGGACGATAAAGTAGCTAATGCATCAGCAAACTCGTTCTGGACTCTGGGGACGTGCTGAAATTCTATCTTTGTGAACCTTTTCCTCAACTCCTGTATGTGATGCAAGTAGGGAAGTATCTTAGAGTTCTTGGTTTCCCACTCTTCTCGAACCTGATGTATGAGCAAGTCTGAATCGCCGATCACTAGCAACTCCTGAACATTCATGTCAATGGCCATTTTGAGCCCCAAGATGCAGGCTTCATATTCGGCTATATTATTGGTGCAAGGGAACCTGAGCTTGGCAGATACCGGGTAGTGCTGACCGGTTTCTGATACTAGGACTGCTCCTATGCCAACTCCTTTGAAATTTGCAGCTCCGTCGAAAAACAACCTCCAACCATCATAGGATTCTGCAATATCTTCTCCTATGAAAGATACCTCTTCATCGGGAAAATACATTTTTAGGGGCTCGTATTCTCCGTCCACGGGATTCTCGGTGAGATGATCCGCCAAGGCTTGCCCTTTGATTGCTTTATGGATCACATAAATAATGTTGAATTCACTTAGCAGGATTTGCCACTTGGCGAGCTTGCCAGTGGGCATGGGTTTCTGGAAGATATACTTCAAAGGGTCCATTCTGGATATGAGATAAGTAGTGTAAGCATAGAAGTAATGCCTCAACTTTTGCGTGACCCAAGTCAGAGCACATCAAGTGCATTTTAAAAGAGAATATTGGGCCTCGTACGGTGTGAACTTCTTGCTGAGATAGTAGATTGCTTGCTCTTTTCTCCCTGTTTCATCATGTTCTCCCAGAACACAACCGAATGCTCCATCCAATACCGTAAGGTAAAGCAATAGGGGTCTTCCTGGCTCAGGTGGAACCAAAATGGGCGGCGTTGATAGGTATTCCTTAATTTTGTCAAAAGCTTTCTGACAATCATCAGTCCATTTGGTGGCAGCGTCCTTCTTCAACATTTTAAAGATGGGTTCACAAATGAAAGTGGACTAAGCTATGAACCGGCTGATATAGTTGAGTCTTCCCAGAAAACTCATCACGTCCTTGTTCTTTGGCGACGGAAATTCTTAGATGGCCCTAACCTTTGACGAATCCAATTCTATTCCTCGACGACCCACGATGAAACCCAATAATTTTCCAGCAGGAACCCCAAATACACACTTGGCGGGATTCAGTTTTAGATTGTACCTCCTCAGTATGTTAAAGAACTTTCTTAGGTCTTCCATGTGATCCCTGACTTTCTTGGATTTGATGATGATGTCATCCACATATACCTCGATCTCCTTGTGTATCATGTCATGAAAGATGGTAGTCATGGCTCTCATATAGGTGGTACCAGCATTCTTCAAACCGAATGGCATCATTTTGTAACAGTACATTCCCTATGGCGTGATGAAAGCCGTTTCCTTTACATCTTCCTCATCCATCCATATCTGATGATACCCACCGAAACAATCAACAAAAGACTGCAACTCATGCTTGGCGCAGTTATCGATAAGAATGTGTATGTTAGGTAAGGGGAAGTCGTCTTTAGGGCTGGCCTGGTTATGATCTCGGTAGTCAACATAAACTCTAACTTTCCCATCCTTTTTTGGCACTGGCACGATGTTGGCTAACCATATCGGATACTCTACTACCCTGAGAACCTTGGCTTTGACTTGCTTGGTAACCTCTTCTTTTATTTTCAAACTCATGTCGGGTTTGAATTTCCTGAGCTTCTGCTTTATCGGCGGACATGTTGGATCTGTTGGCAGTTTGTGAGCTACAATGGATGTGCTGAGACCAGTCATATCATCATACGACCAGACAAATATGTCTTCATATTCCTTTAGGAATTCCGTGTACTCTTTCTTCTTTGATGGTGACAAGTGAACACTGATGCGCATTTCTTTGACATTCTCTGTATCTCCCGGATTAACGACCTCAGTTTCGTCCAAGTTAGACTTAGGCCTATTCTCAAAATTCTCAACCTCTCTGACGACCTCTTCTGGTATATCATCCTCTTCTGAATCCATATCTGTTTGTTGTGTTGTCTCCTTGCAAGTCACAATCGTTGGTTCATCGTCAAGGCAAGTAATAGTAATGTTGTATAAAATAAAGTGAATGATAGAAAAAATAATAAGAGCGAGATATATAATAAACTGAAATGCTTTGATTGAATTCATAATTGTTGCGAAAAAAAATCAGCTATTAAAAGGTAAAATATGATGCATGGTGCTTTTGTTTAGCCTTGCTACCCCGAAGCTTCCCGAGCCCTGGTGGTTCTGATTGACCAATTGCTGAGGCGTTCTCCTTGGTTCACAGCTTGTATACAAGGGCCTTCCTCCCCTGCCTCCTCGAAAATAACACAGCAGTCCATATCATTGTCTTCCAGAAATAGATTCTTCATGGCTGCCAATGCTTCATCTTCCTCTGACCTATATGTAGTATCTGCTGGTTGGAAAGTCTGCTCCAGGCGAGGAATCGAATGCTCTAGTGGATAGTAGGGACCACGCTATGGTGGCGACCAGTCATCGAACTCTTTCCAAGTGTATTCATACCCCAAGCCAAATATAGTACCACGTTTCTTCAGCTTGATGGGTTTGGTGATTCCCTGGAGGTTTTTGCCGAGTCCCTTTCTAGGTTCGTACCCACACCAATTCAAGATACTTTCAATCTTGCTATCCCACCATTTATCCTTGTCTACAGCGTTGACCCTTTCAATGTGGTGGTATGTTTCTCCGCCTATTCTCCTTCTGCCTCCAATCATCGAGATAGCCTGGCGACTATATATGGGGTTTCTACCATTGCCATGAATAATCACCTCTTAGTAATTCCATTCGAACTTCACTGCTTGATGCAGGGTCGATGCTACAGCTCCAGCGGTGTAGATCCATGGTCATCCCAACAACAAGTTGTAGGATGCTGGGACATCTATCACTTGAAAGTCAACGTCGAACTAAGTTGGTCCCATTTGTAGGCATAGGCTAATCTCTCCAATAGTAGACCTTTGGGACCCATCGAAGGCTTTGACATTGATGGCTCCATCTTTGATCTCGTGCAGTCTCTTTCCCAATGTTCTGAGAGTGATCAGCGGATAGATGTTGAGGCTGGATCCTCCGTCGATCAGGACTATAGTGATGAAGTAATCCTCACATTGCATGGTGATGTGTAGGGCCATGTTGTGACTCAGTCCTTCCGGCGGCAGCTCGTCTTTGTGGAAGGTGATCTTGTGGCTTTCCAATACCTGCCCTACCATATTTGTCATTTTGCCTCCAATTATGTTGTTGGGCACATAAGATTCGCTCAATATCTTCATCAAGGCATTTTTGTGTGCGTCAGAGCTCTGCAGAAGAGCTAGGATGGAGATCTGCGCTGGTGTTTTGTTCAACTACTCAACGATAAAATACTCCTTAGCTTGTATTTTATTCCAAAGATAATCGGGACCAGTTTCAATAGTCCATCCAGAGGCTTGCTTACTAGACTCAGCTAGGTGCTCTGGAGTGTAAACCCTGCCTGTTCTGGTCATACCCTGCGCAACAATTGCTTCTCCCGTCTTGGTCTTCCCTTTCCTCCTAGCTTCAGCTGTGTAATCCCATGGTATGGCATTTGAGTGGAATGATGTTATGTCTGATATTGCTACAGGAATAGGTACCCTCGGTGGTAACACAACAACTTCAAAAGGTACAGGTGCTTTTGGAGCCCCAAACTCAACCTCAATTGGTCCGGGCACCTTTGCAGAAGAAGGTGCTTCAAATTCAAGAGGTATAGACATATTTACTTCATCGCCTTTGGAGGGGTGATTCTGCACAACAATTAGGTTAAGCGTGACCGCTGGTTTCTTTGGCTCATCACCCTCAGCAATCAATCCTATCGACCCCTTGGGGTCCCAATCATCTTCGATCTCGATCATGTGAATGTCTCCACCTTTGTGATCAGGCAGAGGGTTTTTGCGCACATTAGGAGCAGGCTCCTTTGCTATGATAACCTTATTGTCGATCAGAGTTTGAATCTTGTCCTTCAACGAGCAGCACTCGTCAATGGTATGTCCCTTCATGCTAGAGTGGTACGCACAGGTCTTATTAGGGTTGACCCACTAGGAAGGATTTTCTGGAGTTATGGCAGGGATAGGGGAGACATAACCAGCAGCTTTAAGCCTCTCATACAGCTGGTCAATTGGTTCGCCGATGGCTGTGTATTGTCTGAGAGGTCTGCGGTCAAAATTTGATCTGGGTCTAGGGAAATTTTGGCGAGTGGGAGGTGATTGGTAATAAGAGGGCTGGGCATTATAAGCTTGGTAAACATGTGCAGCTTGAGAGTATCTGGGTGAAGTGGGTTGATATGTGGGAGGTGGAGATGATTGGTAAACGAGTGGTGGATTTTGGTAAGAGGGTGCAGGTGCTTGGTAATTTGGGATGAGCTGATATTATAGTGTAGGTGACGGGTAAATGTGGTATTTTAGTGGTGATTTGACTCCTTGTGCGACCATCACAGCACTCACATCCTTCTTCTTGGACGTGCCACCAGACTGTAAAGCCTTGTTGGTGGCCTGCAATGCTTCAAGATTAGTAACCATACCATTCTTAATGCCTTCCTCAATTATTTCTCCTAGCTTGATGATATCGGAGAATTTCTGGCCCTCGATCAGCATCAACCTCTCATAATATTGTGGATCCTGAGCCCGGACAAAGAATCTGTTCATCTGTTCCTCTTCTAAGGCCGGGCTGACCTTAGCAGCCTCTGATCTCTAACGAGTAGCATACTCACGGAATGTCTCGGTAGGTTTCTTCTTCAAATTCTGGATGTAGAATACATCCGGCGCATTCTTTGTATTGAATCAGAACCTATCCATAAAATTTGAAGCCATACCTACCCAGCTTGTCCATTTCTTGGGGTATTGGTTGATGTACCAGGATTAAACATCCCCCTTCAGACTTCTCGTGAAGAGTTTCATACGAATTTTCTCATCCCTTCCGAATCCGACCAGCTTATCACAATATGTCCTCAAATAGAGATCTCCCGTGCCATCGAACATTTTGAATTTGGGAAGTTTTTACCCCTCCGGAAGTTCAACATCTGGCTGAATGCAGAGGTCCTCATAATTCAGCCCCTCTATACCTTTGTTTCCTTCCACGCCCTGGACTCGGCTGGTTAACTTCTTGAGTTCTGTTGCCAAGTTTCTGATAAGAGAGTCCTTGTCAATAAACTTAGGTGCACTTGAGATTGGTTGAGTGCAGTGGGGTACGGTATCTACGTAGATGGGAGTGTTGTGGAGGTGGTCGTTTGTGGTGTTCAGTGGTTCAAGAATGAGTAGTGGAGTGTTGTTTGGAGTGTGGCATGTGTTGCAGTGTTGAGCATGAGTGGGTTGCATTTGTGGTTGTGGGGTGTTCTGTGGAGGTGCGGGGTTTTGAACATTTGGAAAGTTGACATCAGGAGCGGTGAGAGAGAATGATAAATTTGCCAAGTTCCGAACTTGATCCAGTTCTTCTCGGAACTTCAATAATTTCTGTTCAAGTTGGGCAGCAGTTTCCTTAGCAATCGGGGTACCCTGAGGAATCTCAGTTCTTTCCTTTTCCTTTTTGGCGCTTGAATATCCCATTCTACATTTGTTCTTATTCCGGATAGAACTCGGAGGAGGAGGAGGAGGTGGAGGGCCCTTGGATCTTGTACTGTATGATGATGGTGCCAGAATGCACGAACTAACCTTTGGGGAGGGGAATAATAAAAGAAAAGCAAAAAGGTAACAAGTTAGTGCGGATTATGAGGAAAAATGTCGAAATATTTAAACACATTGTGCAAGGATATAAATCGTGTCCTAATTTGGGTGCCTCGTTGTGCCTGAGGTAGGCCTCGTGATAAATTAATTTGGAGAACTTATAATGCTAAATGCCTCATTTTATTTATAAAAATAAGACGAATCTAAAACGACGCTAAATAACAGAAAGTAAAATGTCACTAGTGGCCGTCGGCCTTATTACATCGCTAAAGCAAAATAAAAGACCCCTAACTATTTGGTCCTAGTAGGATCTTCCCCAGATTCGGCATCTTTGTCTCCCTCGAACAACTTCACCAGCTCGTGCAGTCCTAGCAGCAGATAAGCTCGGGCCAAATGTCCGCCTGCATTTCCTTCAGCGTTTTGACAGTCTTCAATCCTCTTGATAATCTTTTCTTCTAGCTCCACTAGACCCCGCTCCAAATACCCTAGTTGCCTGTTGGATCTGACAGCCATATCCTTGCATTCCTCGATCAACTTTTGATGGGCTTCTTGTATTTCCCGATGCTCACTTTCACACTCTCGAATTCTCTTGCGCAGTTGATTGTACTTAACCCGCGCTTCAGCTTTCTCGTCGATAATTTTGTGTCCTCGAATGAACTCGGGATGACCCATACCATTGTGATTATCTTCCAACCAACCCGAATAGTGCGGCACACAACCGGCATGATACCTGTCTGGCTCAATAGATTCTTTCCCCAAAATGAGCTTGCAATGCCACATGTGCTGAGCTTGGCATTTGTGAGGGCTATCATCATTTTGGAAATCATCCCTGAAGTGACTCATTTTGTCGACCCTTGGTATGATTTGCTTTCTTCTATCCTGCCTCATGGCCCGGAGGGGAACGTAAGGATAAGTTCCTCTTAGACCAATGAGTTTGAGAAATGGTGTGTCTCGAGATCGAACAATGAATTCCTCCGTAGGGGACCACTCGATCATCCATTGTACCTGGTCTTCTTTTAGATTCTCAAATAACTCTATCCATCCTCCAGCGTCCTCTGGCTGAGCGAACATGTTAGGCATATAATTCATGCGCCTTGGCTGGTGGAAGGTGATGTGATCATCCCAATCTCTGCGTAAGATCTCTTGCCGGTGTTCTCTTTTCTGGAGGTGCTCCATGATCCAGAGCTGAAGTAATAAATTGCATCCCTCAAAATGATTGGCCTTTTGCTGACAGTTGTCCAGGGCTCGGTATATCTCAGCAATGATCATGGGAACTATACTGAAAGTTTGTCCATCAATTCCTTCCATCAGAGTCTTGGTTACCATGGCCAGTCTGGTGTGGATCCTAGCCTTCTTCATAGGGAACACTATCATCCCCAGGAAACAAAACATGAATATGAAGACCCTTCTGTGAATATGCCCTAGTGAGCTGAGGGCAAATTCATCTGAGTAGGTGCGGTATAACTTGCTATGGTCGTACCTCTCGTACAGATAGTCGAATGGGATGTAGGAGTCTTTCAAACAGGTCTAGTCTGGATTCTTCTTCAGTCCCATCATCTTAAGGAAACCCCTACCCTTGCAATTCTCTGGCATAAGCAAACCCGGAGTCTTCCAAGGAATACCAGCTAAACCTCCTATTTCTTCGAGCAAAGAAGTCATTTTAAGGTCCTTGAAGCGAAACACAGACCTGTCACTATCCCAGAACAGAGTTGCAGCCTCTATGATTTTGTTGTCAGGCTGGATTTCTCGAAGAGAACATAAATTCCCTAAGTTTTTGCAGACGAGCGTCTGATCACTGGAGTGGAGGTCTTTCCACCAATTTAGCAACCTTGGATGAATGTTGGTTACCATGCCATATCTGGGGACTTCGTGCCTCATTTTCTGCAAAACAGAGTGTTAGACCTTTACCCCACCAGACTCGACTATTTAAACCAATAATTAGCATAGCAAGCATTTAGTTCTCCAAATAAATGCACTGAACAGGTAGGTGTCCGTTTGGGTTTCAGGTAACCCCGATGGACTTTGGACAAGGTTATCTTAATGAGTCATTATGCTAGGTTTGACCATGATGCACGTACAATTAAACAGAGTAAGGTTTCTATTGGGGTATTAGACAGGTACCCTTGAGCGGACAACTCAAGAGGGAAAGACAGGGAATGAGTAAGGTTTCTATTGGGGTATTAGACAGGTACCCATGAGGTACGAAGTTCACAGATTTGGCATGGTAACCAACATTTACCCAAGGCTGCTAAATTGGTAGAAAAACCTCCACTCCAGTAATCAGACGCTCGTCCGCAAAAACTTAGGGAATTTTCCTTCTCTTCTAGAAATCCATCCTGACAACAAAATCATAGAGGCTGCAACTCTATTCTGGGATAGTGACAGGTCTGTGTTCCGCTTCGGGGACCTTGAAATGACTCCTTTACTCGAAGAAATAGGAGGTTTAACTGGTATTGGGTTTGCTTATGCTAGAGAATCGCAAGGGTAGGGGTTTTCTTAAGATGATGGGGCTGAAGAAGAATCTAGACTTGACCTATTTGAAAGACTCCTACATCCCATTCGACTATCTGTACGAGAGGTACAACCATAACAAGTCATACCACAACTACTCAGACGAATTTTCCCTCACCTCACTAGGGCATATTCACAGAAGGGTCTTCGTATTCATGTTTTGTTTCCTTTGGATGATAGTGTTCCCTATGAAGAATGCTAGGATCCACACCAGACTGGCCATAGTAACCAAGACTCTGATCGAAGGAATTGATGGACAAACTTTCAGTATAGTTCCCATGATCGTTGCTGAGATATACCGAGCCCTAGACAACTGTCAGCAAAAGGCCAATCATTTTGAGGGATGCAATTTATTACTTCAGCTCTGGATCATGGAGCACCTCCAGAAAACAGAATACCGGCAAGAGATCTTACGCAGAGACTGGGATGATCACATCACCTTCCACCAGCCAAGGCGCATGAATTATACGCCTAACATGTTCGCTCAGCCAGAGGACGCTGGAGGATGGATAGAGTTATTTGAGAATCTAAAAGAAGACCAGGTACAATGGATGATCGAGTGGTCCCCTACGGAGGAATTCATTGTTCGATCTCGAGACACACCATTTCTCAAACTCATTGGTCTAAGAGGAACTTATCCCTACGTTCCCCTCCGGGCCATGAGGCAGGCTGGAAGAAAGAAAATCATACCATGGGTTGACAAAATGAGTCACTTCAGGGCTGATTTCCAGGACGATGATAGCCCTCACAACTGCCAAGCTTAGCACATGTAGCATTGCAAGCTCATTTTGGGGAAAGAATCTATTGAGCCAGACAGGTATCACACCGGTTGTGTGCCGCACTATTCGGGTTGGTTGGAAGATAATCACAATGGTATGTGTCAGCCCGGGTTCATTCGAGGATACAGAATTATCGATGAGAAAGTTGAAGCATGGGTTAAGTACAATCAACTGCGCAAGAGAATTCGAGAGTGTGAAAGTGAGCATCGGGAAAGACAAGAAGCCCATTAGAAGTTGATCAACGAATGGAAGGATATGGCTGTCAGCGCCACAAGCGACTAGGGTATTTGGAGCGGGGTCTAGTGGAGCTAGAAGGAAAGTTCATCAAGAGGATTGGAGACTGTCAAAACGCTGAAGGGAATGCAGGCGGACATTTGGCCTGAGCTTATCTACTGCTAGGACTGCGCGAGCTGGTGAAGCTGTTCGAGGGAGACAAAGATGCCGAATCTGGGGAAGGTCCTTCTGGGACCAAGTAGTTAGGGGTCTTTTATTTTGCTTTAACGATGTAATAAGGCCGACGGCCACCAGTGACATTTTACTTTCTCTTATTTAGCGTCGTTTTGAATTCGTCTTATTTTTATCAATAAAATGAGGCATTTAGCATTAAAGTTCTCCAAATTAATTTGTTGCTAGGCCTACCTCGGGCACAATAAGGCACCCAAATTAGGACACAATTTATATCCTTGCACAATGTGTTTAAATACTGCAACATTTTTCCTCATAATCCGCACTAACTTGTTACCTTTTTGCTTTTCTTTTATTATTCCCCTCCCCTTAGTTCGTGCATTTTGGCACCATCATCATACAGTACGAGATCCAAGGGCCCTCCACCTCCTCCTCCTCCGAGTCCTATCCGGAATAAGAACAAAGGTAGAATGGGAGATTCAAGCGCCAGAAAGGAAAAGGAAAGAACTGAGATTCCTCAGGGTACCTCGATTGCTAAGGAAACTGCTGCCCAACTTGAGCAGAAATTATTGAAGTTCCGAGAAGAACTGGATCAAGTTCGGAACTTGGCAAATTTATCATTCTCTCTCACCGCTCCTGATGTCAACTTTCCAAATGTTCAAAACCCCGCACCTCCACAGAACACCCCACAACCACAGATGTAACCCACTCATGCTCAACACTGCAACACATGCCACACTCCAAATAACACTCCACTACTCATTCCTGAACCACTGAACACCACAAACGACCACCTCCACAACACTCCTATATACGTAGATACCGTACACCACTACACTCAACCAATCTCAACCAACTCCAGGGCGTGGAAGGAAACAAAGGTATAGAGGGGATGAATTATGAGGACCTCTGCATTCAGCCAGATGTTGAACTTCCGGAGGGGTACAAACCTCCCAAGTTCAAAATGTTTGATGGCACGGGAGATCCCAGAGTACATTTGAGGACATATTATACTGGTTGGAGTCGGAAGGGATGAGAAAATCCGTATGAAACTCTTCATGAGAAATCTGAAGGGGGATGCTTTATCCTGGTACATCAGCCAGGACCCCAAGAAATGGACAAGCTGGGTAGGTATGGCATCAAATTTCATGGATAAGTTCCGATTCAATACATAGAATGCACCGGATGTATTTTACATCCAGAATTTGAAGAAGAAGCCTACCGAGACATTCTGCGAGTATGCTACTCGTTGGAGATCAAAGGCCGCTAGGGTCAGGCCAGCCTTAGAAGAGGAACAGATGAACAGATTCTTCGTCCGGGATCAGGATCCACAATATTATGAGAGGTTGATGCTGATCGAGGGCCAGAAATTCTCCGATATCATCAAGCTGGGAGAAAGAATTGAGGAAGACATTAAGAATGGTATGGTTACTAATCTTGAAGCATTGCATGCCACCAACAAGGCTTTACAGTCTAGTGGTATGTCCAAGAAGAAGGATGTGAGTGCCGTGATGGTCACACAGGGAGTCAAATCACCACTAAAATACCACAATTATCTGTCACCTCCACTTACATATCAGCCCATCCCAAATTACCAAGCACCCGCACCCTCTTACCAAAATCCACCACGTGTTTACCAATCATCTCTACCTCCCACATATCAACCCACTTCACCCAGATACTCTCAAGCTACACCTGTTTACCAAGCTTATAATGCCAACCCTCTCACTACCAATCACCTCCCACTCGCCAAAATTTCCCTAGACCCAGACCAAATTTTGACCGCAGACCTCCCAGACAATACACAGCCATCGCCGAACCAATTGACTAGCTGTATGAGAGGCTTAAAGTTGCTGGTTACATCTCCCCTATCCGTGCCATAACTCCAGAAAATCCTTCCCAGTGGGTCAACCCTAATAAGACCTGTGCGTACCACTCTGGCATAAAGGGACATACCATTGACGAGTGCCGCTCGTTGAAGGACAAGATTCAAACTCTGATCGACAATAAGGTTATCATAACAAAGGAGCCTACTCCTAATGTCCGCAACAACCCTCTTCCTGATCACAAAGGTGGAGACATTCACATGATCGAGATCGAAGATGACTGGGACCCCAAGGGGTCGATAGGATTGATTTCTGAGGGTGATGAGCCAAAGAAACCGGCAGTCACGCTTAACCCAATTGTTGTGCAGAATTAGCCCTCCAAGGGCGATGAAGTAAATATGTCTATAGCTCTAGAATTTGAAGCACCTTCTTCTGCAAAGGCGTCCGGACCAATTGAGGTTGAGTTTGGGGCTCCAAAAGTACCTGTACCCTTTGAAGTTATTGTGTTACCACCGAGGGTACCTATTCCTGTAGCAATGTTAGACATAACACCGTTCCACTCAAATGCCATACTATGGGATTACACAGCTTTAGCTAGGAGGAAAGGGAAGACAAAGACGGGAGAAGCAATTATTGTGCAGGGTATGACTAGAACAGGCAGGGTTTACACTCTAGAGCACCGAGCTGAGTCCAGTAAGCAAGCCTCTAGACGAACTTTTAAAACTGGGCCCGATGATCTTTGGAAGAAAATACAAGCTAAGGAGTATTCGGTCGTTGAGCAGTTGAACAAAACACCAGCGCAGATCTCCATCCTAGCTCTTCTGTAGAGCTCTGATGCATACAAAAATGCCTTGATGAAGATATTGAGCGAAGCTTATGTGCCCAGCAACATAACTGGAGGCGAAATGGCAAATATGGTAGGGAAGGTATTGGAAAGCCACAAGATCACCTTCCACGAAGACGAGCTACCGCCGGAAGGACTGAGTCACAATATGGCCCTGCACATCACCGTGCAATACGAGGATTACTTCATCACTAGAGTCTTAATCGACGGAGGATCCAGCCTCAACATTTGTCTGCTGATCACTCTCAGAACATTGGGAAAGAGCCTGCACGAGATCAAAGATGGAGCCATCAATGTTAAAGCTTTTGATGGGTCCCAAAGGTCTACTATTGGAGAAATTAGCCTATGAATGCAAATGGGACCAACTTGGTTCGACGTTGACTTTCAAGTGATAGATGTCCCAGTATCCTACAACTTTCTGTTGGGACGACCATGGATCCACACCGCTGGGGTTATAGCATCGACCCTGCATCAGGCAGTGAAGTTCAAATGGAATCACCAAGAGGTGATTATTCATGGCAATGGTAGCAACCCCATATATAGTCGCCAGACCATCCCAATGATTGGAGGCAGAAGGAGAATAGGCAGAGAAACATACCACCACATTGAAAGGGTCAACGCTGTAGACAAGGATAAATGGTGGGATAGCAAGATTGAAAGTATCTTAAATTGGTGTGGGTACGAACCTGGAAAGGGACTCGGTGAAAACCTCCAGGGAATCACCAAACCCATCAAGCTGAAGAAACATGGTACTACATTTGGTTTGGGGTATGAATACACTTGGAAGGAGTTCTATGACTGGTCTCCACCATGGCGCGGTCCCTACTATCCCCTGGAGCATCCGATACCTCGCCTGGAGCAGACTTTCCAACCAGCAGATACTATATATGGGTCAGAGGAAGATGAAGTATTGGCAACCATGAAGAATCTGTTTCTGGAAGATGATGATATGGACTGCTGTGTTATTTTTGAGGAGGAATGGGAGGAAGGCCCTTCTATACAAGTTGTGAACCGAGGAGAACGCCTCAGCAATTGGTCAATCAGAACCACCAGGGCCCGGGAAGCTTCGGGGTAGCAAGGCTAAACAAAAGCACCATGCATCATATTTTACCTTTTACTAGCTGATTTTTGTCGCAACAATTATGAATTCAATCAAAGCATTTCAGTTTATTATATATCTCGCTCTTATTATTTTTTCTATCATTCACTTTATTTTACACAACATTACTATTACTTGCCTTGACGATGAACCAACAATTGTGACTTGCAACGATACAACGCAACAAACAGATATGGATTTAGAAGAGGATGATATACCAGAAGAGGTCGTCAGAGAGATTGAGAATTTTGAGAATAGGCCTAAGTCTAACTTGGACGAAACTGAGGTCGTTAATCTGGGAGATACAGAGAATGTCAAAGAAACGCGCATCAGTGTTCACTTGTCACCATCAAAGAAGAAAGAGTGCACGGAATTCCTAACTGGTCGTATGATTATATGACTGGTCTCAGCACATCTATTGTAGCTCACAAACTGCCAACAGATCCAACATGTTCGCCGGTACAGCAGAAGCTCAGGAAATTCAAACCCGACATGAGTTTGAAAATCAAAGAAGAGGTTACCAAGCAAGTCAAAGACAAGGTTCTCAGGGTAGTAGAGTATCCGACATGGGTAGCCAACATCGAGCCAGTGCCAAAAAAGGATGGGAAAGTTAAAGTTTGTGTTGACTACCGTGATTTTAACCAGGCCAGTGCTAAAGACGACTTCCCCTTACCTAACATACATATTCTATCGACAACTGCGCCAAGCATGAGTTGAAGTCTTTTGTTGATTGTTTCGCTGGGTATCATCAGATATGGATGGATGAGGAAGATGCAGAGAAAATGGCTTTCATCACGCCATGGGAAATGTACTATTACAAAAGGATTCCATTCGGTTTGAAGAATGCTGGTGCCACCTATATGAAAGCCATGACTACTATCATTCATGACATAATACACAAGGAGATCGAGGTATATGTGGATGACGTCATCATCAAATCCAAGAAAGCCAGGGATCATAAGGAAGACCTAAGAAAGTTCTTCAACAGACTGAGGAGGTACAATCTAAAACTGAATCCCGGCAAGTGTTAATTCGGGGTTCCTGCTGGAAAATTATTGGGTTTCATCATGGGTGGGTCGTCGAGGAATAGAATTGGATCCGTCAAAGGTTAGGGCCATCCAAGAATTGCCGCAGCCAAAGAACAAGAAGGATGCGATGAATTTTCTTGGAAGACTCAACTATATTAGCCGGTTCATAGCTCAGTCCACTTTCATTTGTGAACCCATCTTTAAAATGTTGAAGAAGGATGCTGCCACCAAATGGACTGATGATTGTCAGAAAGATTTTGACAGAATTAAGGAATACCTGTCAACACCGCCGGTCTTGGTTCCGCCTGAGCCAGGAAGACCCCTATTGCTTTACCTTGCGGTATTGGATGGAGCATTCGGTTGTGTTTTGGGACAACATGATGAAACAGGGAGAAAGGAGCAAGCCATATACTATCTCAGTAAGAAGTTCACACCGTACGAGGCCCGGTATTCTCTTTTAGAATGCACTTGTTGTGCTCTGACTTGGGTCGCGCAGAAGTTGATGCATTACTTCTGTGCTTACACTACTTATCTCATATCCAGAATGGACCCTTTGAAGTATATCTTCCAGAAACCCATGCCCACTGGCAAGCTCGCCAAGTGGAAAATCCTGCTAAGTGAATTCGACATTGTTTATGTGATCCAGAAAGCAATCAAAGGGCAAGCCTTGGAGAAAAATCTCGCCGAGAATCCCGTGGACGGAGAATACGAGTCCCTAAAAACATATTTTCCCGATGAAGAGGTATCTTTCATAGGAGAAGATATTGCAGAATCCTATGATGGTTGGAGGTTGTTTTTCGACGGAACTGAAAATTTCAAAGGAGTTGGCATACGAGCAGTCCTAGTATCAGAAACCGGCCAGCACCACCCGGTATCCGCCAAGCTCAGGTTCCCTTGTACCAATAATATGGCCGAATATGAAGCCTACATCTTGGGGCTCAAAATGGCCATTGATCAGGGATTCAGACTTGCTCATACATCATGTTTGAGAAGAGTGGGCAACCAAGAACTCTAAGATACTTCCCTACTTGCATCACATACAGGAGTTGAGGAAAAGGTTCACAAAGACAGAATTTCAGCACATCCCCAGAGTCCAGTACGAGTTTGCTGATGCATTAGCTACTTTATCGTCCATGATCCAGCATCCAGATACAAATTTCATTGATCCCATCCCAGTCAATATTCATGATCAACCAGCTTATTGCGCCCACGTTGAGGAAGAAGCGGATGGAAAACCATGGTTCCATGACATCAAGGAGTACTTGACAACAGGAGAATATATAGAACTTGCCAATGCTACTTAGAAGCGCACACTTCGTAGGTTATCCAATAACTTCTTTCACAGTGGAGGAATCTTGTACAGGACGACTCCCGATTTGGGTTTACTAAGGTGTGGCGAAGCAAAAGAAGCATCCATGCTATTGGACGAAGTGTATGCAGGGACCTGCGGGCCGTACATGAATGGTTTTGTCTTAGTAAAGAAAATACTCCGAGCAGGGTATTTTTGGATGACTATGGAAACAGACTGTATCCGGTAGGTTTGCTAATGCCATCACTGTCAGATATATGCAGATATGATAAAGGTGCCTCCAAACAAGCTTACTACAACAAGCTCACCATGGCCATTCGTCGCTTGGGGAATGGATGTCATCGGACCTATCGAGCCTGCCGCATCAAATGGGCACAGGTTCGTCTTAGTGGCAATCGATTATTTTACCAAATGGGTCGAAGCAGCATCATACAAGGCGGTCACTAAGAAGGTTGTGGCAGATTTCATCCGCGACCGCATTGTTTGTCGGTTCGAAATTCCGGAATTAATCATCACTGATAATGGTTCCAATCTCAACAGCGACTTGATGAAAACAATGTGTGAAACATTCAAGATAAAACACAAGAACTCTACAGCCTACAGGCCTTAGATGAATAAAGTTGTGGAGGCAGCCAACAAGAATATCAAGAAGATACTAAGGAAGATGGTCGAAAGGCACAAACAATGGCATGAGAAATTATCATTCGCCTTATTGGGATACCGCACCACAGTCCACACATCGACCGAAGCAACTCCCTACATGCTGGTTTATGGTACAGAGGCGGTCATCCCCGCCGAGGTAGAAATTCCCTCTTTAAGGATCATACAAGAAGCAGAGTTAGATGATGCAGAATGGGTAAAAGGTCGCTATGAGCAGTTAGCCCTTATAGATCGGAAAAGGATGAATGCAGTTTGCCATGATCAGTTGTATCAGAACAGAATGTCCACAGCCTTCAACAAAAGAGTTAAGCCAAGGAAGTTTACACTGGGACAGCTGGTGTTGAAGAAAATATTCCTACATCAAGATGAAGCCAAGGGGAAGTTCTCTCCCAATTGGCAGGGTCCGTACATGGTTCACCGGGTTCTAACTGGAGGAGCCCTTATTCTTGTAGAGATGGATGGAGAAGTCTGGCCGAAGCCAATAAATTCAGATGCAGTGAAATGATATTATGTGTAACCACTTATGATTCCCTTTATGATGTAATTTGAACTACGCCTAACCTGATTCCCGTTTAAGAGGGGATACGTAGGCAGCTCTATGGGTTTGGTTACAATTTAATAAAAACTTCCATTTTCCCCCGCTATGGGAACTGGGGCAGAATTTTGAGGAGGACCCTCAAAATTCCGAAGTTGATTTTAGTCCATGCATCGCCCGAAGCGCCATCCCAGTAAACTGGGGCAAAATTTTGAGGAGGACCCTCAATATTTTGAAGATGATTTTTTTATCCATTTAGCACAGCTGTAAAAAATGTTCGCTCAGCAAACTGGGGCAGAATTTTTAGGAGGACCCTCAAAATTCCGGAGCGAAAGAGGTTGCAATGTCTTGAACCATGTCGCAGTCGTTGGTTCATCTCAAGAAAACTATTTTTGATTATATGCTTACGTTATATTTACTAAATCATGCATAACTATTATCCGAATTGCTATTGTTTAGCGATGCTACCCCAATAACACACAACGTCAAGAGCCCGAGAAAGATGAACTAACCTTTTCCCCTTACAGAACTCACGATTTTTCTTTGGATGCAGGCACTCAACTTGCAGTATCGTTAAGTATATTTATGTACGCATACTTTCCCAAGAATGTAACTTTTCAGAATAATCACTTGCCCCCAATTGCTATCCGTACACAATCTCCCCAGCAGTCATATTGTTGTAATCGACCATCAGCTAAGAGATCTTACTACTATTCGTCCTTTTACATTCTTGCATTGCATAAGGCTACTTTTCTACCTTCCGAGGTTAAGCCCTGTCTCCATCATCATCTCCATAAGGCTACTTATCTCCCTTTCGAGACTAAGCTCTATCTCCATCTGCATTTTGCATAAGGCTACTTTTCTGCCTTCCGAGATTAAGCTTTACCTCCATTATCATCTGCATAAGGCTACTTATCTGCCATTCAAGACTAAGCTGTGTCTCCATTTGCATTTTTCATAAGGCTACTTTTCTGCTTTTCGAGGTTAAGCTCTACCTCCATCGTCATCTGCATAAGGCTACTTTTCTGCCTTCCGAGGTTAAGCTCTACCTCCATCATCATCTGCATAAGGCTACTTTTCCGCCTTTCGAGACTAAGCCCTATCTCCATCATCATCTGCATAAGGCTACTTATATGCCTTTCGAGACTAAGCTTTGTCTCCATCTGCATTTTTGCATAAGGCTACTTTTCTGCTTTCCGAGGTTAAGCCCTGTCTCCATCATCATCTGCATAAGGCTACTTATCTACCTTTCGAGACTAAGCTCTGTCTCCATCTGCATTTTGCATAAGGCTACTTTTCTGCCTTCCGAAGTTACGCTCTACCTCCATCATCATCTGCATAAGGCTACTTTTTTGCCTTTCGAGACTAAGCCCTGTCTCCATCATCATCTGCATAAGGCTACTTATCTTCCTCTCGAGACTAAGCTCTATCTCCATCTGCATTTTTGCAGAAGTCTATTTTTCTGCTTTTCGAGGTTAAGCTCTGCCTCCATCATCATTTGTATAAGGCTACTTATCTGTCTTTCGAGACTAAGCCCTGTTTCCATATGCATAAGGCTACTCTATCTTCCTTTCGATACTAAGCATTGTCTCCATCCTGCATGGCTGAAATATCGCCTCTTTACTTTTCTCGCACAGCTGCAACATCGCCACCTTCATTTAAATTATGTACCGGCTGAAAGATCGCCACCTTTTGTATTTCATGGGCTGAATGACCACCGACCTATTCAAAGGCATCATAGTTCGGAGGCACCCTCTACATGGCCCGAGAACATCATTTCATGGGAACTTGCATCACGTTTAAATTTACGCACGATATACGCTCGTATTGCTTACTTGCAGGTACACCGGCTGGCAATGACAGTCTCAGCAAGAGCGATCCCGCTCCGATTATCGCTGCCTATTAGACTTCAAACATCTTTCCAATCTAATGGTTCCTTTTCAAATCCCCATCGGCACATTTCGTCAATGGTTCTTGAACTACATATGGCCTGATTCCTGTAAAACTAGGGATATGTAGGTAACTCAGAAACCAGAGGTCGGTCAAAGTTCTTTTCAATCGCCGCTTCCGATCAAAATTGACCATTTTGTCTTTACCCGACAACTCTTTCATCCTCCTCGGGTAAAGGGGGGCAGCTATTGATACCCAATTTTTTCCTAGGTATTTTTGTACACAAAATACTTCCAAAAAAGTATATATGTGCATATATCAGCACACCCAAGAGTTTTGGTATTTTTAATGATTTTTAAACCAATTTATTGCATATTTTAATACCATAAAATCCAATAATTATTTCCAAAATTATTATTTTTGGTGAATAACTTATTTTCTCCTCATATTTACACAAAAATATAATTAAGGTAATTTTTGCATATTTTTACAAATTTATTTGACATTTTTAAAATTAAATTGCATATAATTGCAATTACATCCTATTTTGTAATTGATAGCATTTTATAATTACAAAATTAACCCCAGCATTTTTTAAATTAATATTTATATAATATTTGTTTATACGGTACTTTTAATTTGTTTTTAAAATCGTTATTGCTATTTTTATAAAACAAAATGGAAAAGTGGCTATTTACAATCTAGCCTCAATTATATTTCAATTTCAGCCAATCTGGCACCCTAATTTAACCCAACTCAGCCCCAAAATTGAGCCCAAATTACCCATCCCAATTACCACTCTAACCCGACCCAACACCTATTCAATCGACCCAGCCCATAACCCCTTTTAAATCCCGACCGTTGATCATGTAGATCAACGTCCACCGTTGCTTCTTACCTTTTTAAATCCAAACGACCCTAAACCCTACCTCATTCTTTCAGAGGCACCACCTTTGAATCCCTTCTTTCTCTCAACTCTCTCTCAACTCGCCTCAAACCCTAGCCATCGCCTCTCACTGAAACCCTAATCCATGGCTTCCCAGGCTCATCGGAGGCCTATACCAGCCTCTCAAGGCTTCTACGTGCTCGTTTTTGAGGTCCTCTGACCAGATCTTGAAAGGTTTCGACCAAGCCTTTGCTTGATGACTGTTCTCTAGTCGTCTTCAACCTTTGTCCGGCCAGCCATGGCTATCCGAGTTCGACCTTCGACTCTCCTGCTTAGATCGATGGTTTTCAAAGCCTTCCTCATCACCTGGGTTTCTTACGAAACCCTAATCTCTAAGGTTCCTCCGATTTTATTTCAGATCAGCTCTAGATCTATGTGTGTTTTGAACTTGCTAAGCATCTTTCTCAAAGTTTCCTTAATTTTTACTTTCAAAACTCTTTATTCTTTAATTCGGGTTTTCTGTTAAGGTATTTCGAATCTCTTCTCTGATTCTCGACATGTTTTACTGTGTTTTGCTTGTATTGTTTTTTATCTAAGTTAGCATGTTTAAAACCCTAATTCTTGAGATTTTGTTTGAGTTTCTTAGTCTGTTTGTTAACATTTGTTTACCTTGTTTTTCTATCTGAGTTAGCATGTTGAAAACCCTAATTTTTGGGGTTTATTCGAGATTCTGAATTTGTCTGCTTGTTTCACTTGTTTATCGCCTCTAAACCTGATTGATTTTGAAAACCTTAGTTCTTTGGGGGTCTATTTGAGTTCCTGAAGTTCTTCGTCTGTTGAAATTGCTCAATGTGATTCCTTTACTTCAACTCTCTTTTTCTTTATGTGACTCTTTTGGTTCTGAGTTCTTGCTACCTGTCAAACTCGACTATGATTTTCACTCGACTCTTTGCATGCCTCTGATCCTTTTCTCTATTACTAAACCACTGAAACCTGACTATCATGCTTCGAATGCTTGCTCTATGCTACTACTGTATGTTGTTTCTTTTGCCATAGCTTGGCCTCACATGTCTATTACTTTTCCATTCCTTTATATACTGAGTCCCTTCTGTGATTGATTTTCAAACTCATAACTGATTTCAAAACTTTTCCCTCTTACTCACGTATTAAGGGTAATTGATTCTCTTTCTTGGTTTGGCCTTACTAAACCCTTTCCAAAAATAAGTACAATCCTGTACTTGGACTTAAACACCTATTGTATGATTTTACTGCTCCTTTTATGGCAACAACCATTCTGCTTACAGACTGATTTTCTTTCCTTATTTTTTATCATGTTAGTATCCGTTTGAACAATAATCCCTTTGATTATGATTAAAGACACGAACAACACACAGCATAAGTCACTACTTCTTCTCTCAAATACTCTTAGTTTTTCTTAAAAGCATTCGAGTTTTTCTCTGAACTCATAAGCTAGAGTCCTCTTCTCTGATTGTGCTTTGGCTGCAAGTATTCTGCTTTTCTTCCTGCTTACTTTTCTGCGACTGGTATGTCTCTTCTTGTTTAAATTCTACCTCTCTCTTATGTGTTTATGCTTCAGTCTTCTCTTTGTTTATTTTACTACTTTTTGCAAGTTTGTTTATTCCTGCTCCTATATGAATCCCCATCCCTAAACCCTTTGTATGTTGAGTTATGGTTCAGAAAACATGACAACACTTGATATTGTTGTTCATGTATATGGACTGGACTCCCTGAGTTCTAAACTCTTTCAATTCCCATTCCCTTTTCCCTCTATGTGTATTCTGAGCCTGAGACTTTGGTTTGGCAGTGTCCTAATCACTTTCCAGACCATAGTCTGACCTTCAATAGGTCTGTGCTCTTCTTTGTTGGCTAAACAGGCCTGGTCAGGGGTGTGCCAGCCTATCCTATGGCTAGGCATGACCACCAGTCTGCCATGGCACTTCCTAATCCCCCTCTTGCACTTACACTCATTCTTAGAAACTAAGTTCTGCCCCTCTCTTGTGAGCCTTGCCTTGGGACCCCCTGAGCTCCATCTGAACTTGGACACCTGAGGGCTGGCCCTTTCACACTGCACTATAACTCTTTCTAATTAACATCTTGGGTGTAAGCACTGCCTGGAGTTCTTGAAACTCCTTGGATCTCTAAAACACCCTAGATAAGAGAAGGCTTTGAAAATCTGGATCTCGGAATTGGTTCAATCTCATATTGTTAGATAATAAGTCTGAATTAGGCTACTCGGATCTAGCTATAATTTCTGATGTATTTTTATTTATTTCTTATTTTTTCTGGTCTGTAATAATTTGTATAAACTCGGAGATCTAGTGAAAAGGGGAGGGGATTTACTTTTATGCACAAAAGGGTAGAAACCATGCCTATAGGACTTTTACTATTAATCTATGCAATCTCACAAGTAGAAACCGTGCCTATAGGATCTAACTTTCTGATTTCTGCAACTATGCATATAGATACCATGCATATAGGGATTTGCATTTCTACATTTATAATGACATTAGGAAAACCGTTAGGTTTAATGATAAATCAACATATAGATATCATGTTTATAAGGCTGTTAACGTTTCAAAGTTATTAAAATCAGTAACTCGTAGAGATCATGCCTATAGGAACCTTTCAAGATCTGGTCATAGGACCTCAGAAACGAGCACGTAAAAGCCATGGGAGGCTGTTATAGGCCTCCGATGAGCTTGGGAAGCCATGGATTAGGGTTTCAGTGAGAGGCGGCGGCTAGGGTTTGAGGTGAGTTGAGAGAGAGTTGAGAGAAAGAAGGGATTCAAAGGCGGTGCCTCTGAAATAATGAGGTAGGGTTTAGGGTCGTTTGGATTAAAAAAGGTAAGAAGCAACGGTGGTCGTTGATCTAAAATGATCAACGACCGGGATTTAAAAGGGGTTATGGGCTGGGTCGATTGAATAGGTGCTGGGTCGGGTTAGAGTGGTAATTGAGCTGGGTAATTTGGGCTCAATTTTGGGGCTGAGTTGGGTTAAATTGGGGTGCTAGATTGGCTGAAATTGAAATATAATTGAGGCTAGATTGTAAATAGCCACTTTTCCCATTTTGTTTTATAAAAATAGCAATAATGATTTTAAAAGCAAATTAAAAGTACTGGATAAACAAATATTATATAAATATTAATTTAAAAAATGCTGGGGTTAATTTTGTAATTATAAAATGCTATCAATTACAAAATAGGCTGTAATTGCAATTATATGCAATTTAACTTTAAAAATGCCAAATGAATTTGTAAAAATATGCAAAAATTACCTTAATTATATTTTGGTGTAAATATGAGGATAAAATAAGTTATTCACCAAAAAATAATAATTTTGGGAATAATTATTAGATTTTATGGTGTTAAAATAGGAAATAAATTGGTTTAAAAATTATTAAAAAATACCAAAACTCTTGGGTGTGCTGATATATGCACATATATGCTATTTTGGAAGTATTTTGGGTACAAAAATATCTAGGGAAAAATTGGGTATC